>NW_006399938.1:1326070-1361811 GCF_000299155.1 Elephantulus edwardii | reverse complement strand
GGGGAGGGAGGGGAGGCGAGGGGAGGTGATATAGGGATTCTGTATGTCTGCAGAAGAGGCGAGGAAAGAAACCAGAAATTCTCTCTCCTTTTCTTCCTCAACTAAAACTCAAATTATTGTCCTCAAATCTATTCCCATTCTTAATGACTCTGTTAAATTTCTGATGTTTTAAGTCTTTATGGGAAGAGGTTTCTCATCTTTCTCCCTTGGAGCAGCTAATCAATTCACACTTCCAGAGTCACAAACTCATGAGTAGCGTAACATGCTGTGAGTTATGCCTCATGAGTTTCTTTTCCTCTCCCGCACCAAACCATTCCCTCTACCATCTATGTTGCATCCATGGTTGCCATCTTTGACTCCTCATATGAGTCAATTACAACTCATAACGACTTTCAGGTTTCTGAAGGTGTAAATTGTTATAGGAAGAGACTACCCACTTTTCCCCTAGGAATGTCTAGTGTATTCATTCTCACAACACTAGTGAAAAGGAAATATAACAAAACTATTGGGAAAATAGAAATAAAAGGGCTGAGGGAGTTCAAATTGGGATTCTCAGAGTCGTAACATATAAATTGAGAAAATGAAATAGGAATTTAAAAATGAGACATAAAACATGAATAATTGTTTTCTTTTTTTAGCTAGTATTTGCTGCCATCAGATGAGTTAGAATGAACTAGAATATATGAGAGCTCTGAAAGCCAAGAGGTAAGGTCTTAAAGTCTTTGTACCTAAGACATAAAGTTTGAATCTACCAGCTTCTCTGTTGGAGAAACATAGGCAATCTTCTCCTGTGTTACTTACATCTTCTGAAAATGTGGTGGAGGGTCAGTTATGAGTCATTTCTGATTTGACAGCACCTAACAAGACTAGCAACAACAGAATAGGAGTGCCACATTGATTAACAAGACTAGAACTAGATAGAGAACTCATGAAGAAGAAAAGAAAGTTGGGGCGGGGGTATGGAAGGAGGAACAGGAGGCAGTATTAAAAAAAAAGAAAATTATTGCCAAATTTTAGGATCTTAAAACAGAACCAGATCATGGTTATTCTGTTTCCATCAATCTAGTGTCCCTGCCTCCTTATATTCTTATCTTTGCTATAAAGTAGTTAAAGCCTTAGGTAATCAAATCAACAAGAACCAAAATTATGACATTTTAGTTGATCCCACCTGAATTTAAAACACTTCTGAAGAATTCACTTGGCATACATTAAACTGAAGGAACTGAAGAATAAATTCAGACCTCCAGTTTCAATAATTAAAAATGGTATTTGTAATATATTGAATGATTGGGAAGCTTCAAAAGAAGATGAAAGGAATACACAGAGTCACTGTACGAAAAAGACGACTGACACAGAACCATTTCAAAAAGTAGCATATGATCAAGAACCAATGGTATTAAAAGAGGAAATTCAACCTGTTCTTCAGGAATTAGAAAAAAATTAAGGCCCCAGAAATTGATAGAATACCAGTTAACATATTTCAACAAACTGATTAAGTGCAGGATGTGCTTACCAGGTTGAGCAAAAAAATCTGGAGAACCTGCCAACTGACAGGAAGACATCCATATTTACTCTTATTCCCTCTAACAAGTGATCCAACAGAATGTTAACATTATCAAGCAATGTCATTAATATCACATTCAAGGAAAATCTTGTTGAAGATTATTTTAAAACATACTCAAATAGTACAAATGGTGGCAACATTAAGAAGAATGGGAGTCCAAGAACACTTGATTGTGTTCATGTAAAACCTATACAGATACCAGGAAGTTGTCTATATGGACGAAGGGAACACTGCATGGTTAAAAATCAAGAAAGGGGTACATCAGGGATGTATCCTTTCTTTATACCTTTTAAATCTATATATACAGAACATATCATTTGGGAGGCTAGACTTTATGAAGAATGCTGCATCAAGATTTGAAGAAGAATGGTCAACAATAACAATCTTCATTGTGAAGATAAAACTTTGCTCACCAAAGCTCAGGAAGGCATGAAGCTGTTGAGAGACAAGAACTGCAACTTTTAATATGGATTGCATCTCAACACCAAGAAATCAAAGATGCTCACCACTAGCCAATTGGTAGCATAATGATAAATGGAGAAAAGTTTGAGGTTTTTAACGGTTTCATCCTACTTAAGTCCACAATCCACACCCTCGGCACTAATAGTTAGAAAAGCAAAAGATGAGCTGCATTGAGAAAAGAACTTTGAGTTAAGAACTTCTCTTTCCAGAGTGGTAAAAAGCATTGAAACAGATGAGGGAAAGAACAGATTAGAGGTGATATATGATTGAGTATTATGGTTAGCACAGGAATCCAGAATTAAGGTTGCATAGAGAAGTGTACTCGGGGTGAGGGGTGGGGGCAAAGGGATGGGGGAATTGCATACCAATGAAGGAATTTTTTCTTTTTCTTTTCGGAGAGGGGAGCGAACTGGTAGGGAGGGGTGGGCAGGGAGAAAAGTGCGGCAATGAATGAACGGAAATCCAAAATCTCTGCAAATGTTTATTAAAATTAATAAAATAGGGAAGAAAAAAAAGCAATGATGTCAGTCTAGAGATTAAAATGTGCTTGATGCAGGCCTTGGTATTCTCAATTTCTTGATATATACCTGAGATCTGAGTAGTGAATAAAGACTACAGATGAAGAATCGTTACCTTTGAGTTGTAGTGTTGGAGAAGAATATGGAACCTACCATGGACTGCCAAGAGAAAAAATAAATTTGTCTTGGTGAAACCAGGTTGATCTTAAAGCTCCATCTCAAATACTTGGAGCATGTTGCCAGCATGTTGGTGAAACCAGGCAAGGATCTTAAAGCTCCATCTCAAATACTTGGAGCATGTTGCCAGGAGGGATATCATGCTTGGAAAGGCAGAAGGTCATTTCAGAGAGGAAGACCCCAGATGAGATGAATTGACACTGTGGCTGTGGCAATGAATTCAAGTGCATCAAAGATGGTGAGGTTGGCCCAGTATAGGGCAGGGTTCTGAGTCATTGTTCATACGGTTTCCATGTGCCATTGTCGGCTTGACAGCACATAAGAGCAACAATATCATAAGACTCAATACATTCCTAGATGTTAGACTCAAACATTTTACAAATGTCCCAGTGATTCTTATTTAAAATTTGCAAACTTTGAAATTTAAATATCATTGTTACATAACATATTTTGTAGATAAATCTGAAGTTCAAAACCATGATTAGTTTTGATTACTGAAATAGAATGAAAGAAGAATCAGTCAACACAAATAAGCAAGCAAAAAGAGCTCATTTTTTAAATTAAATGAGAACTCAAAGTAAGTATAACTTCTTTTTTTTTTCTGACTTGAACTAAACAGCAGTGATATTTAGTAAAAGTAAAAGGCATTGTGTGCCTGGAGAATTTTCATGTATCTTGAAAAGATGTATTTTTTCCCGTAGTTCTTTCACACCCATGGGTCCTTTTCGTATCTGTACTTTCTACCTTTACATGTTATGACATCTATAAAATTGACACTAATCCAAAATGAATTTTAGGTGAAACTTACTCTTTTTTTCCTTAATAGAAATTAAAAAATAATGGAATTTCTTTCCTTAGAGACTTTCACTTATCTAAAATTGTTCCAGGGTAATCTTTTCTGAACTGGTAGAGATTAAATTATAATCAAGTACTAGTTTTTCTTTCCAACACATTGATTAAAGGGGGAAAATAATTATAAATAAAAGCCCTTCATGGATAAGTCAAACTCAAGGTTTTCTATTATTAGTGTGTTTACATATAAAAAAAGTTCTCTTTTGAAGAACAATTTATATTCATACTTACTTGTGAGCAAGATTTATTATTTAGAACATACAAGAATTTTTTTAACAAGAATATCTAAGAAATGGGGCAATTTATAGCCTAAATTGATATTTATTTATTTATTTGGTGTTATTTTTCCCAATTACTTGTTCTATATAGGTCAGTTATGGGCAGTTAGAAGATGTAAAAGATACAAAAAATATCGGCTAAAGTTAGAGTCTTGGGGTGTTAGGATGAAAATTTCATCTTCACTATATTCATTCTGACTACCTCCCTTCCCACTTAATTTGTTGTTGTTACGTGCCATGGAGTCCCCTGAGACTCATAGTGACTCAATGTACAATAGCTCTGAACCCTGCCCTATTCTAATCCAATATCATTGCCTCCAACAAACTTACCCTTATTGCCCCAGTTACTGAGCCAATTCCTCTCACCCAGAGTCTTTCTGTCCTGTGCTGTCTGTCCCTCCACCCTTCCAAGCCTGATGTCTTTTTCCAAAGACTAGTCCCTTCTGGCAATATGACCGAAGTATGTGAGACAGACCGTCAAAATCCTTGCCTCCAAGGAGTAGCTTTGTCTCACATTCTCCAGGACAGACCTGCTTGTTCTCTTGACACTCCATGGTATGCTCAATACTCTTCTCAAGCACGACAACTCATAAACATCAGTTCTTCTTCTATTATCATTTGTCGTTGTCCAGCTCACTGACACATAGCACATAACTGCAAAGAACATGGCCTGGATTAGGTTCATGTTAGTCTCCAGACTGACATCCTTGATCATAAATACCCTGGAAAAGTCTCTGACAGCAGATTTTCCTAATGTAATTTGTCTTTTGATTTCCTGACTGTTGGTGCCAAGAGTGTTAATTGTGGAATTAAACAAAAAAAAAAAAAGTGAAATTGTTAATAATCTCAACCTCTTCTCCATCTATCATGATACTGCCAATTGTCCCAGTGGTGAGAATATTTGTTTCCTTGATGCTGAGATGCAATCCATATTGAAGACTTCCATCCTTGGTAGCAAACGCCTCAGGTTCTCCTCAGTTTAAGCAAGCAAAGTTGTGTTATCTGCATAATGCAGGTTGTTGAGTCTTCCTCCCATCCTGATGCTGTATTCTTTCTCTTAAAGTCTAGCCTCCTGAACTATCTGTTCCATATACAGATTAAAAAGACAGGGAAACAGGATGCATCCTTGACCCACACTTTTACTGATTTTACACTATGCAGTGTTTCTTTGCTCTTTTCTGAGGATTGATTTCTGGTTGTCTGTAGGGTTCTCATGAGCACAATTAAGTGTTCAGGGATTCCCACCCTTCTTCAGGTTAGCCCCAATTATTTTGTGATCCACACAGTCAAATGCCTTTGCATAGTCAAGGAAACACAAATAGACATTACTTTGGTATTCTCTGCTTTCAGCTAAGATCCATCTAGCATTAACTATAATTACCTTAGTTCCACGACCTCTTCTAAACTCAGCTTGTACATCTGGCAGTTCTTTGCTGATACACTATTCCAGTTGTTTTGGATAATCTTAAGTAAAATCTTCCTTGCATGTGATATTAGTGATACTGTTCTATGATTTCTACACTCTATCAGGTCACCTTTTTTTGGAATGAGAACTAATATGAATCTCTCCCATTCAGTTGGCCAGTTAGTTGTCCTCCAGATTTTTTGGCACAACCTGATGAGCTCATTCAGGGCAGCATCTGTTTCTTGAAACATGTCAAATGGTATGCCCTCAATTCCTAGGACATTGTCTATTTCTTCAGAGCAGCTTGAACTTCCTCCTTAATCAACATTGCCTCTTGATCATATGCTGTTTCATGAAATTCTGCTGTTTCAGCCAGTTCTTTTTGAAACTTTGTGTACTCCTTCCATCTTCTTTTGATGTGGTCATATTCATAGTTAAAAAGGCCATTTCTAAATACCTCTTAAATACAGTTATTGGGAGTGGTGGGATAATATCCATATGCATATAAGGAAGACCTGTTAATACCACTATCATTCAAATAGATGTACCACAACTCAAGAAAGGAAGACCTTAGATAAGATGGATTCACTCAGTGGCTAGAGAAAATGAAATTGGCACAGAGAGAGCAGAGTTTAGAGAGGTTGTACAGAGGGTTGCTATGAATCTCAAACGGCTGAATGGCACATAACAACAACCAACCATAGTCAAAAGGAGAAAATAGAAGATTTCTACAAACTTTTGCAGTCAGAAAGCAACTGAACATGTAAACAAGATACATTCATAATAATGGGTGACTGGAATGCAAAAGTTGGGAACAGAGAAAAAGATCAGTGGTCAGGAAGCATGAACTTGGTGACAAAAATGACACTTAAATTATCTTAATTTAAACATGGAGATATAGATATATGTTGTTGTTGATCGCTATAGAGCTGAGTGACTCATAGTGACTCTATGAACAGAGCATGTAATGCCTTTCAATAACTGTCGTCATTTCACCAAGTTCATAGAGTTTCCAGAGGCATGTGGTTCAGGAAGTGGATGCCACTCCTGTTTCCAAACCTGTTCCACACCTGGGAGCTCCAACAAACACTGTCCACATTGGGAAGCCATTCTGGTATTTGATACCCCAAAGGGTATCTATATGTAGATATATAGTTGTTCTAACTTAATAAAGAAGAAAAATTCAATTTAGCAAAATCTTCTGTTGTGTTGTTGTTATGTGCCGTTGAGTACCTTAAGACTAATAGTGAACATATGTTCAATATCTCTGAACCCTGCCATATCCTGGGCCAATCTTGTTATCTTTGACACACCTACCCCCATTACCCCAGTTACTATGTCAGTCCATCTCACCCATGATCTTCCTCTCCTGTGCTATTCATCCACCCTCCAAGCATGATGTCCCTCTGCAAGGATTGGGCCCTTCTGGCAACATGCCAAAAGTATGTGAGATGGATCTTCAAAATCCTTGACTTCAGTTATGTCACAAATTAATAAAATCTCTTCTAATTATAGCTTGCTTGGATCCAAAATCCACACTCTTAACACCAACAGTCAGGAAATCAAAAGATGAATTGTAATGAGAAAATCTGCTGTCATAGACTTCTCCAGAGTGCTGAATAGCAACAATGTCAGTCTAGATACAAAAGTGTACCTAATCCAGACCATGATCTTCTCAATTACTTGTTATGCTTCAGAGAGCTGGACAATGACTAAGGATGACAGAATAAGAATAGATGCCTTCGAGTTGTGGTGCTGGAGAAGAGTCTTGAAAATGCCATGGACTGCCAAGAAAACAAATTGGTCTTTCTTGGAGATGGTGAAACCAAGTCTCTCCTTGGAGGCTAGAACTTTGAATCTCTGCCTCACTTACTTTGGGCACATGGCCAGGAAAGATCAGTCTTTGAAGAAGACTTTATGCTAGGAAGTGTGAACAGACAACACAAGAGAAGAAGACCCCAGATGAGATGGATTGATACAGTAACTGGGACAATGGGGTTGGTGTGTCAGAATTAGTCTGGCTCAGGAAAGGAAAGGGTTCAGAGCTTCTGTATACAGGGTCACTATGCATCGCAGGTGACTCAATGGCACATAACAACGATAACATACTATGACAGGTTTGGAAGTAGGAGTGACATCCACTTTCTAAACAACATTCCTCAGGAAACTATGAACTTTGATAAATGTTGATAGTTGTAGAGGGGCTTCAGGCCTTTTGTTCATAGGGTCACTCACTATGAGTAGTGCTTGACTCGAAGGCAATCAACAACAACAACAATAACATAAATAATGAAATCATACCTTAATTATTTACTTTTGGGCAGCTTACAACTCAGATCTCAAATTTATTGTGGTCCAATAGATTCAATTCAAACACATCAGTTTCAGAACTCCTATTGTGCAATTTAGAAAAATTAAAAAATGATGTAATTTGATGCCAATAACTTCTTGAGGCTTCATAAAAATCAATATTTACTAATACCATAGATGCAGTATTCTGCAATTTAAATTTTGAAGTGTAAAGCACAATGATTTTTATATCCCTGTATGATCTAAGTTCTCAACCCCTGGTTGACATTTATAAGTCATGAGAGGAGCATGTGAATAACTCAGAGACTTGTTCTAAGAATTAGATTGATGGTTTCTATGAGGAAGGGTTGTTTTCCTCATATGTTACACCTCACTATAAAAACATTCTCATCTGTAGTGTCAGGAGAAATTGATGTTTCAAAGATTAGTTCAAATACAGAATTTTGAGAAATAATCTGGGCTATATACTTTCTATAATCCCTCCTCATTTCCTGGAGCAAAATCCTTTTCATTTGGCAAAATAGCCTCTGTTTTTCTTAAGTCTGCTACCTAGGAAAAGTTCTGTCTTTCTACCATATATGGAGACCATACATGAATTAAACTGGTCAAAATGCTCCTAACTCCTGGCGACATGAATTATTCTAGAGATAGACAATTGACCAAATAAGGTCAATTAAAGCTATTTTCAGTAATTGGAAAAAAGTACTAGAAGAAGAAGAAAGCAATAATGAGGTTGATTTTTCTTTCCAAGATGACTGTTACATAGACTTGTATAAATTTGATAACAGAGATGCTTTTGATAAAGCATTGAGTTTGCTAATGAATAAAGTTAGTCTAATGGAAAGAAGAATTGAGATATAGTGAAGAAAAATTGGTGTCCAAATTCACTCTTGTACTTCTCCATCACATAAGGCTTTCTCGTGGATTGCATTTCTATTAGCTTCAAATAAAAGTGTTCCGTACCTAAAAAATTATATACTTCAATAATCAGATTATGACCATTAAAACACTTTATTTCTAGATGTTTTCTTGGATAAGAAAAATGTGAAATTCAAAACAGTCTGAAAAGAATTAAATAATCATGGGTATACTCTTGAAGTGTATCAAATAGATTACTTATATCTTTGTCTGTCTCATGTATGCACACACATACACACACAGTCTCTCTCACACGCACAATCAAATCCCCTTCAGAGCTAACACAGATAACAAAGGCAAAGTTGTTTACTCATCAAACAAAACTCACTGACCAACAATGTTATGATGTTTGAATTTCCTTCCGTAATACCTATTCATCCAGTAGACTACTTCTTTATATTTTGTCCTTCTTTTATTTTCTTCCCCTCTAGTTTCTTGTTGTGCAAGATAACTTCTTTTAGGGCATACAATAATAAAACAAATGAATCCAAATTTTTATATTGTTCTATTGTTCTTTTACTTCATAATTTTTACTGGCTTGAGATCAAAGAATGGAAATTACTACTGATGATAAAAAAAAACCTAATGTCTGTTTAAGCCCTTTGTCAATTTGAAATATTTGCTAAGTCAACCAAACAAGTACTTTTCTTTGAAGAAAGGCAACAAAAGATTTCACCTTTCATTATATGATCTATTTCTGGCATTTTGTAAAGAATAGGATTAAAAAAATGTTTGTCAGGAACATTCTTTTAAAAGTTAATTGGATGGAATTATATACCTTTCAGACCTTTCTCAATAATAAAAGCTGATTCTCCTATTAACTTTCTTTCTCTACTGTGATCTATTATTAAAAGTGGTAAGACATTATTGATGGGATGCATTGTATCAGTAGCATTATGGGGTAGCATTTTATTTCACTTAAAGAAGAATATGCTTCATCTTGTGCCAGTTTGGAAAGCTTCTCAAAAGCTATCATTACACCAGCTTTTTCCATATTAAATAAAAAACAAGGACACAGCATGTATATTGATCTGCAGTTATTCAAAGAAGGAGTTAGGGACTAGAGAATTTCCTTCCTTGATGCAGACTAACTTTATCATTATTTTGATACATTCAATATTTTTCAGCAGGAAATTTTTACCAATTTTTCAACGTAAGCTACAGATGTGAAGATAATTTTTTATCAAAACAAAAAAAGGAATAAAATAAAAATAAGGTTTGTCAGTTGTATTTCTGATAAAGACAGACAATGGAAAAACTGGACTTACACCATATAAGGTGCAGGGAGCTCTGGTGGCTAAGTGGGAAAGAGTTGCACTGGCAACACAAAAGCAAGCAGTTCAAATACACTAACTGCTCTGTGGTAGAAAGGTAGGCAACCTCCTCCCGTGTGATTTATTGCCTCTGAAAACTCACTGGAAGGTCAGGTATGAGTCAGCTTCTGACTAGATGTTACGCAACAACAAGATATCAAATAATTTATATCTTTTAAAAAATAGCTTTAGATATATATTGTAGCTTATTATTTATATGTTAGCATATACTGGACACATTATAGAATGCTGAGAATAATGCTTCCAGGAAATACATTTTTAGCAAATCTTTTTATGTAAGTAGACAAATAGTTACAATTTTAGACATTGGTGGCATCTGGTTTCTGTTTAAAAGCAGCCGTAGATAATTCATCATCAATGGGAAATGTTCCAACAGAACTTTATGTAATCAAGCGATGGGCCTATTTGGTCTGCAGGTAGTAGATTGTCAACCTCTTCTTTATTGTTGTTGATGTATGTTGTTGTGCTAACCAAAGTGGAATTTGTCTTTTTACGCATTTTATAAGTAAAATATTTTCCTGAAAATGGAAAATACATTATCCATTTTAAAATCTGTAGTAATATATTTTAATCCATAACTTTCTAAAGGTGTGTTTCCCTAATGTTTTCTTAAGTGAAGAAGAAAGAATTCTGTAGATAGAAAAATGAAGGGAATTTGCAATGAAAGAAGCTTCAAGCTGATGCTTTGCTTTAAACTAGAATAACTCTTCTTTTGCCTAATTCATATATGTGTATTGTGCAAGATTTAATCAGGACAGAATAAAAGGATTCTACCTCAAAAGCCTGGGAAATCACCGCTTTGAATTATTCATATGTGTTACTTACTTTTCAATTTATTACTTTAAGATCACATGTCTCACTATCATCTCTCCTATTTCTGTTGAGTTGACATCAACTCATAGCAGATTCTCCAATGAGTTTTCAGAGACTATAAATTGCGTGGGAGGAGATTGTTCATCTTCTCCCATGTAGAACCAGTTGATTCAAATTGTGAACAAAGAGACTGTTGTGTTGTTGTTATGTGCCGTCACATTCCCTGGGACTCATAGCAACCCTATGTACAATAGCTCTGAAGCCCGTCCTGTCCTGAGTCAATCTCACTGAATCCAACACACCTACTCCCATTTCCCTAGTTGCTGTATCAATCCATCTCACCCAGGATTTTCCACTCCTGCGTTTTCCCTCCACCCTTCTGAACATGACATCCTTCTCCAAGGATCAGTCCTTACTACCTTTCTCAAATCATAAGTTTTATTTATATGAAATTACAGGGACTAAATATTAAAGTAAATAAAACCCATCTCCATATTTTATAGAAGTCTTAACAAGAAATCTTGTGAGCCAAGAAATGGCACCAGGAGACAGATGCTCACAGAGACAAGACAAGGACACGGTCATGCTAGTGCTTACAAAAGCTGAAAACCTCAAGTTGAGGAGTATCTTACATTGAGTTTTTCAGAAACTGCTTCTCACTGTAACAGATTTTAATAGGCATCATGGAGGAAAGGATGTAGCTTTTCAGCAATGCTCAAATCACATGTGACAGCCATAATTAAGTAAACAAGAGGGTGCTTAAAATGTGGATATAGGTCATGGAGACAGTTGAGCAAGTCATTAGAGATGATTCTTATTGAGAATCATCTGAAACTGGTTGGAGTCTGTTAAGCTTAAGTCATACTTCTAATCATACTTCACAGACTGAAGCTTTTATTATCATTTTGACAGGCCTACAAACATTGACAAGCATCCAAAAAAATCAGAATTCAGGATACTAATTCTCACTTTAGATCATTTCAAAAGAATTGGTACATTTGGTAAAATTTTGAGTGAAGGAAATCGTTAATTAGTTTAATACATGTCAACTTGTTCATTAGCCAGCTCTGGAATATGGAGATCTTGTGGAAAAATGTAAAATTGTGCTTTAGTGAAGTGATCTTAAACATATTTTTCTGCCAATCAAAATTCCTTGAATTTCCAGAAGTTTTAACGTACCAGGAGCTGCTTGAGAGAAGAATGGCCATCTTCTCCTATTTACAACTTCAGAATATAATAGTCACTATGAATTCCAATTGACTCAATTCTATTACAAGTAAGGAAGGATCAGAAACAAACATAGTTCTATTTCCTCCCTGAGATTTCTGGTGAATTTTTATTCTATTGTCTTAGTAATTGAATTCTTCAAATCAGGGGGAAGAAAGATACTGGGTCTCAAAGTAGAACTATCCTTAAACGAGCTTTGTAAATACAGAATTCCACGTACTTGTGCAATCTTAAGTCTTTTAAAGCTTGGTTGTTAAAATTAAAGAAAACAAATATAATTTTATTATTGAGTCATAATAGTGAAGAATCTTACAAACTTCATCCTAAGGTCTAGACTTGCACTTTAAATAAGCTGCCACCAAGCGAATGGTAATGCTTACTCTAAATTCTTGTAATCTATATTTTATATCTAATCATTGATTTCAACTAAATAATACACACAATACAAGCTATCATTTCTATATTCTCTAATTCTGCTCAATCTAAACTTGAGCATCCATTCCAATTGAAGAAATAATTAATATGAAATTTATTTTACTTTGAAACTTCAAAGAAAATCAGCAATTCTCTTAGATGTCATCTTTTATTCTTCAATGGAAAAGTATCCTTTTTCTATATACAACTTATTTAAAGAAAAGCTGTGCTTGTCCTTTCAAAATTAGAATCAATAGTTCTGACTATCCTTCATAAACAAATCTGAAGAAACAGATACAGAACAGTTTTTCCATTCCAAACACAATTTTACATTGCAAATTTCAAGGATCATTTTCAGTTAAACAGATTTCTAAACTAATGCCCTCAACATGAAAGTATATTTCCATTTACATACGGTTTTTTCCTGTCTTCTAATATATGTTGTTAGAATTTTACAACCTTCATTTAAATATGAAATTACCATCTCTTTTGGCTTTATGTTGTTCATTCTTTTAAATTTTTGTTAAAAAATTAAATAGAATCTTTTAAAAGAATAATATAGTTCCACACAAAATATGAGTCACATCAAATGACATCATCTTGTAACAGAAGAACTCTGGAAGTCTGGAAGAAAGGTAAAAAATTGTGTGTGTGTGTGTGTGTGTGTGTGAGAGAGAGAGAGAGAGAGAAAACACGCAGAGATTTATAGAAAATTTATGACATGACAAAATGAATGTGGACAGCCAAAAAAAGGAGTAGGTGTTATACTCAAAGGGTGGGTCAGACAACGTGGTAGGCCAAAAGAATGTCTCAAATTATTGGCAGGGTTCAAATAGACTGAGGTGATTCTTTGATAAAACATTAAATACCAATGATAACGAAGGGCAAATTGTAACATTCCAAAAACAATCTGAGCAATCCTTCCTCCACACATTCCTTGGAGGGTTATCACATTATAAACAGTGTCACCCTTAAACTGAGCAATTGACTTCTTCAAATGCAATAGTTTTTGCCCTGACTTTGGCCTATTCTTCTCTGAAGGATCATTTTAGAACTACAGTTAACAAAGTGTCAAGAAGAAAAAGTTGGCAAGAATCATCCTTTAACCCAAGTTGGTGTTGCCAGCTTCTCTTCAATATAATTATGTGTAAATTCCAGTCACCTATAATACAGTGTGAAATAACCAACTAGAATAAAAGTACTGAGTTATGTTCATTTATAGAAAACCTTTAGCATTTCAAAGAATCTTCATAAAATTGTCAAATATTGCATTCCTTATATCTAGAAATACACACAAAATTTGTAAAAACATGGTTATCATGTTATAATTAAGTGTCAAGAAACAGCTATATTTAAAGTCCATTGTAATTACTGAAATGTAATAATAAAGTAAGGAGTTAGGTGTGGGTTACATCCATCAAGAAAACAAAGGTCTTGACTATAGGACCAACAGTCAACATTATGATAGATGGAAAAAGAATTGAAGCTTTCAATGATTTAATATTGCTTGAATCAACACCTTTGGAACCATCATTCAGGAAATCAGGAGAGGTATTACATCGGACTGAAAGGAAAATTTTTTAAAAAAACAATGTCTCCAGACCCAAGTATTGTAAGAACCTATACCTTTGATCTGTATTGTAAGAACCTATACCTTTGATCTTGTGTGAATGTTTGTGTTCCAGGAACTAGCTGACCACAAACTGAAAAAACAATTTCTGGCAAAAACCATATTTTAACTAACGTCAGCAGCAGGTGACTGACCTAAAATTGAACTTCTCCTTTTCCAAAGAGCCAATGAGCTAATTCCACGCCAAAGAACCCCTAGACCTAGTATAAATTCCCTTGCTTTTGGGGGCTCGGGGTCGACTTCCCTGTCTCCTGTGTGAGATACAAGTCGTCCCGAAGCTTTGTCAATAAAAGCCTCTTGTGATTGCAGCAAGTGCACCTCGTGTGAGTTGCTCAGGGTCGTGCGTGGTCTGGGTAAAGCCCTAATCTCACTGTGAGGGACCTCTCCAAAATGCTGAAGAGAAAAGATTTGCAAGGTGTGTGATTCAGCTCATGGTCTTCTCAATCACCTGTTATACATCAGAGGCTGTTCAAGGAATAAAGATCATAGCAGAAGAATATATGCCTTTAGTTCTGGTTCTGGTGCTGGAGAAAACTACTGTATACCCCAAGGACTACCAAAAGAACAAACATTTCTGAACAAAATGTCTTCTAACAAGTGTAGCCACAGTGCTTCTTGGAAGCAAAGATGGTGAAGCTTCATCTCTCATACTTTGATCATGTAGCTAGGTGAAACTATTCCTTGGAGAGGGACATCATGCTTAGAAAGATACAAGGTCAATGAAGAAGAGAAAGACTTCGAATGAGATTGATTCACATGGTGACTTCAACAGTGGGCTCTAGAGTGTCGGAGATGATGAGGATGGCACAGGATAGGAAAGGGTTCAGGTCAGCTGCTCATAGGATCATATGAGTCATACTCAACTTGACGACACCTAACAATATCAACAGTGCAAAGACCTTTGACTATGTGGATTACAACAAATTATGACTAACACTCAGAAGATGATACAACCACCTTGCTTGTCAAAAGTCAGGAGGATCTGAAATGCTTGCTATAGAGGATTTAAAACTACAGTCTTCAATACATATTACATTTCTACATCAAGAAAGCAAAAGTCTTTGCCATTGGGTCAAGAGATAAAATCGTGATAGACAGAGAAAGGATTGAAACTGTCAATGGTTTCCTCTTGCTTTACTCTAAAATCAGCATCCTTGTTACTAGCAGTTAGATCAGCAGATATACTGCTTTGCCCTCTGGGACCGCTCCAAAATGCCAAAAACCGATGACGTCAGTTTGGAGACTAAGATGCACCTGAGTCAGGCCATGGTCTTTTCAGTTAGTTGCTGTGTATCTGAGATCCTGACAACGAATAAAGATTACAGAATAATTGATGCCTGTGAGTTGTGGTGTTGCAGAAGTGCTGAATACCCCCTGGATTGCCAAAAGAAGAGATATGTCTTGGAAAATATGCAGCCAGAGTGCTCCTTGGAAGCAAGGATGATGAAATTTCATCTCTCATATTTTGGAAATACTGTTAGTAGAGGCTATTCCCTGTAAAGATATATCATCTTAGAAAGGTGGAGAATCAATGAGAGGAAGATCCCGGGTGAGATGGATTGACACTGCGACATAAGCAATGGGCTCAAGTGTATCAGATGAGGAAGACACCAGATAATACAGGATTTAGCTCTACTGTTCTTAGAGCCACTATTAATTGTACTCAACTCCATTGTACCTAACAACAACAATAACAAGTGGCCTAGTCATATGGAGAGTTATTGCTAATCCAAAAGCTATGCCTCTCTGGCGATTCTAACATATCAGAAGCTCCACAAGAGAAAGACGGAAAATTTCTTTCCATGCAAATTTATAGCCTCAGAAAAATACTGAAATATCCCTTTGACACATTTCCAGCATGATGACAATGTTGGTGTTGTTCTTAGGAGCCATCAAGTCCAGTAAACACCCAGTACCCTATAAGTGACAGATCTGAATCCTATCATATTGTTTTCCTTGCCTCCCAGGAGCAGTGTGCCTGCATTTTTTCCAAGATTCTTTTGGTGGTTCATGGGATATTCATAACTCTACTTCAATATCACAACTGAAAGTCATCAATTCTTTTTTTTATTAATCCTTATTCATTGTACAGCTTTCAGATGTGTAGCAAGTAATTGAAAATACCATGGCCTGAATCAGGTGCACCTTCAACCTGACATCATTGCTTCTGAGCAGTTGTTAGAAGTCCGCAACAGAAGACTTGCCCAGTGTAATACGTCTTCTGGTCTCCTGACTGATGGTGCCAAGAGATTGTGGTTCCAAGCAGGATGAAATAACTGACAAGTTCAATCTTTTCTCCGTCTATCATGATGTTGCTTCTGTGCTCAGTGATGTGAATTTTTGTCTGCTTGATGTTCAGATGCAATCCATGTTGAAGTCTGTAGTCTTTGACCTACAAGCAGTTCAAGTCTTTCTCACTTTCAATTCATGGCAGATTCTCCAATGGGTTTCCAGAGACTGTCAATTTGCATGGGAGGAGACTGTCCATCTTTCTCCCATAGAGAAGTGAGTTAATATAAATTGCTAAGAACTGTAAAATATCTCAGTCACAAAAAGAAAATACTGCATAGTGGCACTGTTGTAGAATGGGACTGACATCAGGGTTGGGGTAAAACTGAGAAAAACTGGATAAATTATGAATTCTTCATTGAAATGGATGAGTGAGGAAACAGTTTAAGTGATTATATGATAAGGTATTATGGTGATCACAAGAGTCCAGAATTAAGGTTGCATAGTGGCCGGGGTGGGGTGGGGGTGAGTGGGTGGTGGAAGGGGGATTGTATAAGAATGAAGGAGTTTTTCTTTTGCTTTTCAAAGAGAGGAGCAATCTGGGGAGCGGGAGGTGAGGAGAAGGACAGGGAGAAAAGTGCAGCAATGAATGAGTGGAAATTCAAAATCTCTGTAAATTTTCATTAAATTTAATAAAATAAAATTTTAAAAAAGGAACTGTATGAAAGGAACTACATGTGTTGAGTCACCTGTGACACATCTCGATTCTATGTACAACAGCCCTAAACCCTGCTCTATCCTGTGCCAATCTTACTGTCTCTGACACACCTAACCCCATTACTTCAGTCACTGAATCAATCCATCTCATAAAGAATCTTTCTCTCCTGCACTATTCCCTCTACCTTCCCAAACATGACATCCCTCTCCAAGGACTGATCCCGCCTTGTAAAGTGTCTGAAGTATGTCAGGTGAAGTTTCAGAATCCTTGCCTCCAAGGAGCAGCCTGGCTTCAACCTCTCCAGGATGAACTTGTTTGTTCTCCTAGCAATCCATGGTATATTCAATACTCTTTTCCAACACCACAGCTGAAAGGCACCAACTCTCATTCTATTATCCCTAGTCATTGTCCAGCTTTCTGATGTACAACAAGTAATTGCAAAGATCATGGCCTATATCAGGCACACCTTAGTCTACAGACTGACATAGTTTCTCTTCAGTATTTGGAGAGGTCTCTGACAGCAGACTTTCCCAAAGCAATTCATCTTTTAATGTCCTGTCTGTTGGTACTAAGAGTGTTAATTGTAGAGTCAAGCAAACTGAAGCTGTCAACAATCTCAATCTCTTCTCCATCTATCATGATGCTGCTAATCCACTCAGTTGTTGAGAATATTTGTTTTCTTGATGCTGAACTTACAGTCCTTGGCCCTCTGCAGCAAACACCTCTGGTGTTCCTCAGTTTCAGCAAGCAGGGTTGAGTCTTCTTCTAATTCTGATGCCACATTCCTCCTCATAGAACCCAGCCTCCCTGATAATCTGTTCTGCATATAGGATGAAAAGATATGGAGACAGGATACACCTTTGATGCGTACCCTTCCCAATTTTGAACAATGCTGTGCTTCCTTGCTCTTTTTTGAGGACTGCCTCCTGGTCAAAATATATGTGTCACATCAGCACCAACAAGTGTTCTGGGATTCCCATTCTTCTCAGAGTCAGCCACAATTTGTTGTGACTACACAGTCAAATGTCTTTGTATAGTCAATGAAACACAGTTAGACATTCCTCTAGTACTCTCTCCTTTTAGCCAACATCCGCCTGACATCAAATATAATTTCTCTAGTATCACAGTCTCTTCTAAATCAAGCCTACACTTCAGGCAGTTCTATGATTATGTGTTGTTTCAATCATTTTTTTTATAATCTTCAGCAGAATCTTGTTTTTATGTAATATCAACAATACTGTTCAATGATTTCCTCACTCTGTCATATCATGTTTGTTTGGAATGGGAATAAATGTAGATCTCTTCCAGTCAGTTGGCCAGGTGGTTATCATCCAGATTTCTTGACACAACTTGGTGAGTATAATTTTTTATATCTATTGCTTTTTATCTATAATTATAAATAATTTTCATATATAAAAATTTATACCTATAAATTTTTAATATATATATTTCATTGACTATGAAAAGGAATTATTTGACTGTGCAGATCACAAAAAATGGGATGATTCTGAGAAGAATGGGAGAAGAATCCCAGAGTACTTGACTGTGTTTATATGAAACCTATACTTGGACCAGGAGGCAGTCATCAGAACAGAGCAAGGAAATACTGTATGGTTCAAAATTGGGAAGGGTATGCATCAAGGGTGTGTCCTATTTCCATTTCTTTTCAATCTATATGCAGAACAAGATATCAGGGAGGCTGGGCTCTGTGAGAAGAAGTGTGGTATTACGATTGGAGGTAGACTCATCAACAGTTTGCATTATGCAGACGACACAACCCTGTTTGCTGAAACTGAATAGGTCCTGAGGCATTTGCTGCAGAAGGTCAAGGACTGCAGCCTTCAATATGAATTGACTTTTAACATCAAGAGAATGAAGATTCTCACCACTGGGCCGATTAGCAGCATCATGATGGGTGATGAAGAGGTTGAGATTGTTAACAGCTTTTGTTTTCTTGGCTCCACAATCAACACTCTTGGTACCATCAGCCAAGAAATCAAAATAAGCATTGCCTTGGGAAAGTCTGCTGTTAGAGACCTCTCCAAAGTACTGAGGTGCAAAGATTTTAGTCTGTAGACTAAGGTGTGCCTGAAACAGGACATGGTCTTTACAATTACTTGTTATACATCAGAAAGCTGGACAATGACTAGAGATGACAAAAGGAGAGTTGATTCCTTTGAGCTGGGTGCTGGAAGAGTGTTGAATATACGATGGGCTGCGAGGACAACAAACAAGTTCATCCAGGAGAGGTTGAAGCCAGGCTGCTCCTTGGAGGCAAGGATTCTTAAACTTTATCTGACATATTTTATACATGTTGCTCATGTCAAATAGACTTTGGCTGAAAGCAGAGAATACAAGAAATATATTTATTTTTATTTTATTGTCTATGCAAAGGCATTTGAGAATGTTGTTTTGTTGTTGCCACGTGGCACCAAGTCGCCTTGACTCAGAGCAACCCTATGCTCATTAGCTCTGAAACCAGCCCTATCATAAGCCACTTTCATCATCTCTGACAGACCTAATCCCATTTCTCAAGTCACTGAATCAAGCCATCTCAATTGGGTTTTCCTCTCCTATGCTGTCCCTCCACCCTTCCAAGCATGAAGTCCCTCTCCAAGGAAAGGTCCCTCCTGGCCACATGCCCAAAGTAAATAAAACAGAGTTTCAAAATCATTGCTTCCAGGGTGTAGCCTGGTTTCACCCTCTCCAGAACAGAACTGTTTTGTTTATTCTCCTGAAAGTCCATGGGATGGCCAACATTCTTCTACCAAATCTGAATTCAAAGAAATTGATCCTTCTTTTACAATAATTAGTTATTTTACAGCTTTCAGATGCACTGCAAGTAATTGTGTAGGCCATGGCCTTGATGAGGTGTGCCTTGGTCTTCAGACAGACATCAGTGCTCTTCAGTCATCTAGAGAGGTCCCTGACAACAGACTTTCCCAATGCAATTAGTCTTTTGATGTCCTGACTGCTAGTACAAGGAGTGTTGATTGGGGAACCAATCAAGCTAAAGTTATCAACATTCTCAATCTCTTCTCTGTCTGTAATGAAGCTTCCAATTGACCCAGCAATCAGAATCTTTGTTTTCTTGATGTTCAGCTTCAATCCATATTAAAGACTACAGTCCTTGACTTTCTGCAGCTAGAGTTCTGCATGTTCTTCTCAGTTTCAGTAAGCAAGATTGTGTCATTTACATAACATAGGTTGTTGCTGTGTCTTCCTCCAATCCTGATGCTACATTCCTCCTCATATAGTTTAGCCTCCTGAATGATCTGTTCTACATATAGATTGAAAAGGTAGGGAGACAGGATGTCTCCCTGACATACATCTTTCATGATCCTGAAACATAGTGTTTCCCTGCTTTGTTCTGACTACTGCTTCTTGGTCCAAGTACAAGTATGTGCAAAATTAAGTACTCTGGGATCCCCATTCTTCTCAAGGTCAGCCACAATTTGTTTTGATCCACACAGTCAAATATCTTTTGAGCAGTCAATGAAGCACAGACATAAATTCTTTTGGTACTCTCTGCTTTCAGCCAAGACCCACCTCACATTGGCAATGATGTCTCTAGTGCCACAACCTCTTCTAACCCAGCCTATACATCTGGCAGTTCTATGTTTATGTACTATTCCAGTTGTCTCTGAATAATCTTCAACAGGATCTTGTTTGCATGTGATATTAGTGATATCGTTTGATAATTTCCATACTCTGTAGGGTCACATTTTTTTAGAATAGGAATAAATAGATTTCTTTCAGTTGGCCAGCCAGGTAATTGTCCTCTAGATTTTTTGGCATAACCTGGTTAGCATATCTAGGGTAGCACATCAGCCTGCTGAAATATGTCAATTGGTGTTCCATCAATTCCTTGGGCCTTGTTTTATCCAATTCCTTCAGAGCAGCTTAAATTTCTTCCTTCATCATCATAGGCTCTTGATCACATGTTGTTTCATAAAACACTTCTGTGCCACCAATTATTTTTAGTAGAGTACCTCTGTATACTCCTTCCATCTTCTTTTGATGCTTCCTGGGTCACTCAATATACTGCCTTCACCATTTGTATTTTTAAGTATTGTAACTCAAGGCTTGAATTTGTTTTTCAATTCCATCAGGTTAAGAAATGCCAAGTGAGTTTGTCTCTTTTGGTTTTCCAACTCCAGCTTCTTACACATTTCATTGTAATACTTTACATTCTCTTCATGCGCTGCCTTTTTAAATCTTGTTTAATTTCTTAACTTGCTGATTTTTTCCTTTTGCTTTGGCTTCTCAGCACTGTAGTGCGATGTTCAGAGTCTCTTCTGACATCCTTCTTGGTCTTTTCTTTCTCCTCTGTCTTTGTAGTGACTTTTTTGCATTCTTCCTAAATGATATTCTTGATGTCCTCTAACAGCTCATCTGCTCTTCAATTATTAGTGCTCAGGACACAAATTATACCAGTATTAAATAGAATGGGAATCCCAGAACACTTAATGGTGCTCATATGGAACGTATACTCAGACCAAGAAGCTGTTGTTCAAACAGGGCAAGGTTTAAAATCAAGAAAGATATGTCAGGGCTGTGTCCTCTCTCCATTCCTGTTCAATCTGTATTGAATATACCATGGACTTCAAGGAGAACAAGTTCATCCTGGAGAGGGTGAAACCAGGCAGCTCCTTGGAGCTAAGGATTCTGAAGCTTCGTCTGACATACTTTGGACATGTTACAAGGAGAAATCAGTCCTTGGAGAAGGACGTCACTCTTGGGAAGGCGGAGGGACAGCGCAGAAAAGGAAAAGCCTCGATGAGATGGATTGATTCCATCACTGGGGTAATGGGGATAGGTGTGTCAGAGACAAAAAGATTGGCAAGAGATAGAGCAAGGTTTAGGGCTGTTGTACAAAGGGGACTTGACAGCACATAACAACAATAACAACAACAAAAACAACAAACTTGAGAAAGCACCTGAGAATGTGTGTAAATGAATAGGAGCTAGCTAAATCTAGAATATCTTGTCAGGGTGCTTCTAGAAGAAACTCCAGACATAGTCTGTCATGTATAGTTAGTGACTGATTCCATCATGCCTTTGCTATAAGGTCTCTTTTAGTATAATGCAATGATTTCTAAAAGTTATGAGCATGTAAATCAAGGCCTTTCTTAAGTGTCCACAATTTCTGCTTTTGGAAGGGTCTCAAGTTCCTGAGAACAATGGGAGCTCATGCCAAGATCCCTTCTAGACCTTACCAACTTTTGAATTATCATTTTTCACTGTGAAAAATGTGTAAGCACCAATATTTCAGTGACATCTGTGAGTTGTACTGAACTCAGAGGAATCAACGAGAGCCAGCAGAGGAGGCATCTGCTTTTTTGGCAATCAAAAAGGCCAAATCCTTTTAAGTTTTGAACTATGACAGCTCTGGGTAGATAATTCAGAGAAAGTTTGTCAGGCATTTGATCTGAATGACAGAGTCCTAACTTTTGTCCTCTGACTTGTATACTCTAGTTGAACTCATTAGTTATTCCAGAGAATGTTTGCAGAAGTAGATAATCTTTTAATTCGAAAGTCTGCTGTAAGTCTGGTTGCTGTTCAGATGAAGAAAGTGTCACATTTTGGGGTAATAATAAAGATAACGAAAATATGGAAAATGAAAACAGGATGTATTTCTAGGTAGGAATTGTATTTACATTGACCCTTACTACAGAGTTAGAAAGTTTTTCTCACATTGCCCTTCAGAGGACCACTTTGTAAAGACCCAAAGAAGTCATATTATAAAATTTTAGCACAGTATGGTAAAAAACCAAAGCCTTAATTAGGGGTCACACAATATAATGGGGAGGTGAGGGAAATTGAAAGAATCTGATGTGAAAACTATGTATTCTAATTTTATAAATAAGCTAGCATGGAAAAAGAAAACAAAAACCAAAACTAAACAAGAAACACAAAGGGAAAACAAAGATATGGTAGTCGTATGGTAGTCTATCAAAGCATCACCAAATGGCTGCATCTAAGCTAAATTAGTAGAATTTCCTATGTTAAAAATTATGATTTTAATGAGGGTTTACAGAAAGCTTGGGTTTTCATTCATTCATTCATTGTTGCACATTTCCTTCCCTCCCCTCTGGTTGAATTCTTAATAGACTTGTTTTTCCTAGTTCCCTGTCTTAGAGAATAGCTCTTGGATGAAATGGCCTTTGCCCTTTTTATTTTGCCTTGGTTGTTGACCTAGAGGAAGGTCAAACAGATAATTATCCTTAGGCTATGCATTCCACCATCTTGTGCATTCTTTAACCTAATTATGTATTAGTTGTTGTTTGCATAAGAGTGTCAATAGTTGGTTACTCTTTCCATCCTCCGCCATCAGTAAATTTTTCTTTTCGAATAAACTGAGTCTAAATTTAAATTTAAACTGAATTTAAATTATTAAGTAGATACATGATAGATGGAGAGGAGAAATAAGGAGATACATTATACTGAGAAAATCTGTAGTTAGGGACCTCTCCAAATTATTGAGACATAGTGATGTCAGTTAGAGGACTAAGCTTCATCTGATGCAGGTCATAGTCTTTCTGATTATTTGCTATGCATCTAAGAGCTGTACAATGAATAAAGGTGACAGGAAAAGACTTAATGCCTTTGAGCTGTGGTATTGGAGAAGAGCACCGAACATTCCATGGACAACCAAGAGAACAAACAGATATGTCCTGGAAAGGGTGCAGCCAGAGCGCTCTTTGGAGGCAAAAATGATGAAGCTTCACTTTACATACTTTAGACATATTGCTTGGAGGTGCTATTCCTCGGAGAAGGACATGATGCTAAGAAGGGTGGAGGGGTAGTGGGTTCATGAAATAGAGGATGATGCTCAACCCGGTGGAGTGACAAGGTGACTGCTGCAATGGGCTTTTGTGTGTTAAAAGTGTAAGGATGGCACAGGCTAGAATAGGGTTCAGATCTTTTGTTTGCGGGGTGGCTATGAGTCATTCATACTTTACTCAATGACACCTAGCAACAACAATAAACTGAAGCTAATATCTTTTTTTTTTTTTTTTGGCACAAGCTGGTTAGTACATCCAGAATCACATTTGCTTGCTGAAATATACTAGTTAGTATTCTATCCATTCCTGGAGCCTTGTTTTCTGGCAATTCTTTCAGAGCAGCTTAAACAACTTTCTCCATCACCATTACCTTTTCATCATATGTTGTTTTGTGAAATTCTTCTATGCCAGCCATTTATTTTTTTTTTTTTTGGTACAGTGACTTTGTGTACTCCTTCTATATTCTTCTGATGCTTCCTAGGTCATTAAATATTCTGCCCATAGCATCATTAAGTATTACAACTGGAGGTTTGAATTTGCCCTGTTCTTTTAGATTAAGAAATGCCAATAGAGTTTGTCCCTTTTTATTTTCTGACTCAAGTTCTTTGAATATTTCATTACAATGCTTTGCTTTGTCTTCTCTAGCTGCCCTCTGAAAGCTTCTTATTGGCTCCTTGATTTCCCCATGTATCCTCTTTGCTTTGGCTTCTTAGTGCTCTGGTGCAGTACTCAGAGCATCTACTAAAATCAATCTTGGTCTTTTCTTCATCTTTTGTCTCCATAATGACCTTTTTGCGTTCTTCATAGATGATGTTCTTGATACCCTCCCACAGCTGGGCTCTTCTTTTCTTAGTGTTCAAGGCCTCAAACTTGTTCTTGAGATATTCTTTAGGGGTTTTTTGTTTTGTTTTGTTTTGTTTTGTTTCTTGAGGTTTGTGTTATTGTTTTTTTAAAAAAATTCAGGTGGGATAAATTCAAGGTCAAATTTTGGTTCTTGTGGATTCATTCTAATTTTCTTTCGCATCATTTTTGCCTTGCAAATGAATAGTTGATGGTCTGTTCCATAATTCTGGCTTAATTTTCACAGCGTTACTGAGCTTCTCCAGTGATTCCATAGATATAATCAACCTGATTTCTGTGTGAACCATCAGGGAAGGTCCATATCACCATTGGTGTTTCTTATAAGAAAGTATTTGCAATGAACAAATCACTGATTGCACAGAATTCCGTCATTCTATCTCAGGCTCATTTCTGTTAACAAGTCCGGGTTTTCCGACCACTGATCCTTCTTCCCTGTTCTCAACATTTGCATTCCAGTCAGACATTATTATTAATCCATCTTGGTTTCATGTTTAATAGATTTCTGATTGCTAAAGTTGCAGCCTTGGAAGGCAAAGTAGCATTCACTTCCTAAATAACATGCCTCCAGAAACTATGAACTTGATAAATGTCAATATCCTAGAGGGACTTCAGGTCTTTTGTTCACAGGGCCGCTATGAGTTGTGCTCAATAAAGGCAATCAGCAACAACAAAGTTGCAGCCAGGAAATGAAAAGATGGAAAAATGCATTAGAAAAATCTGCTGTCAGAGACCTTTCCAAAGACTGAAGAGCAATGATGTCAGTCTGGAGACTAAGGTGCACCTGATTCATGCCGTAGTCTTTGCAATTACTTGCTATGCATCAGGAAGCTGGACAATAACTAAGGATGATAGAAGGAGAATTTATGCATTTGAACTGTGGTGCTGCAGAATAGTATTGAATATAACATGGACTGCTAGGAGAACAAACAGTTTCATCCTAGAAAGGGTGAGACCAGGCTGCTCACTGGAGGCAAGAATTCTGTGGCTTAGTCTAGCATACTTTGGATATATTGCAAGGGGGGACCAGGCCTTGCAGAGGGATGTCTTGCTTGGGACGGTAGAGGGGCAGCAAAACACAGGAAGACCCTCGATGAAATGGATTGATTTAGTGACTGTGGTAATGGAGGTAGGTGTGTCATAGACAGTAAGATTGGCACAAAATAGAGCAGGATTTAGGGCTGTTGTACATATAGGGTCGCTATGAGTTCCAGGAGACGCAATGGCACACAACAACAAAACAAAGTTGGTAGAAATTATCTTTTTACTTCACCCTGGTCTGGTTGTTGGTGCATAAAAATGGTATTAAGATGTCTTCTTTGTAAGCTTATAGGTATTTTCCTGTCACTCGCAACATTATGTTTCAAGATGGATCTAGAGATACTCTTGTAAACTATGAATGCAACCCTGTTTTCTTGCCTTTTCATCGCCAGCACACTAGATAATGTGTCCGTTTTCTTTTAAATGTTTATTTTATACTGGTTTATTTACAAACTTAGTATACATTGTTTTTCACACATCACGTGGTTTTTGTTTCAAAATGTCCCATACTAATCAGTCTCATTTTGCCAATGCCTAGTATATCTGTATATAGATAGATATAGATATAGAGCTAGACCTAGAGAGAAAGACAAAGAGATAGAGATAGGTAGATAGATATAAAAAGATATGGATGGATATAGATACAGATAGATATGTTGTTGTTGCTATGTGCCATCCAGTAGCCTGTGATTCATAGTGAGTCCATGACTTATCCCGTGCCAATCTCACCATCTCTGACACACCTATCCTCATTATACCCTAGTCACTGAATCAATCCATCTCATCGAGGGTAACTCCTCTCCTGTGCTGTCCCTGCATCCTCCTAAGCATGTCATTCCTTTCCAAGGACTGCTCCCTCCTTGGAACATGTCCAAAGTATGCCAGATGAAACTTCAGAATCCTTGCCTCCAAGGAGCAACCAGGCTTCACCCTCTCCAGGACAAACCTGTTCATTTTCTTAGCAGTCTATGGTATATTCAATACTCTTCTCCAACATCACAGCTCAAAGGCATTAATTTTCCTTCTATCATCCCTAGTCATTGTCCAGCTCTCTGATACATAGCAAGTGATTGCAATGACCATGGCATTTATCAGGCGCACCTTAGTCTCCAGACTGACATAGTTACACTTCAATACTTTAGAGAGGTCTCTACCGCAGACTTTCCCATCACATTGCATCTTTTAATCTCCTGGCTGCTGGTGTCAAGATTGTTGACTGTGGAGCCAAGCAAACTAAAACTGTGAACAATCTCAATCTCTTCACCATCTATTAATATGCTGTCAATCTGTACAGTGGCGAGAATCTTTGTTTTCTTGATATTGAGCCTCAAACCATACTGAAGACTGCAGTCCCTGACTTTCCACAGCAATTGCTTCAGGTCCTCCTCAGTTTCAGCAAGCAGGGTTGTGCCATCTGCATAGCACAGATTGTTGATGATTCTTCCTCCAATCCTGATGCCACATTTCTCCTCATAGAGCCCAGCCTCCCGAGTAACCTGTTCTGCATAAAGATTGAAATGGTATGGAGACAGGATACAGCCCTGGTGTACAACCTTCCCAGTTTTGAATCATGCAGTGTTTCCCTTCTCTGTTCTGATGACTGACTCCTGGTCCAAGTATAGGTTTCACATTAGCACAACCAAGTGTTCTAGGATTTCCATTCTTCACAGAGTTAACCACAGTTTGTTATGATCCACACCATTAAATACCTTTGTGTAATCAATGAAACAAAGATAGACATATAGATATCTCAACAGCTTTATTTTGCTTGGATCTACAATTAACACCTTTGGTAAGAGCAATCAGGAAATAAGGAGATGCATGGTACTGGGAAAATCTGAAAATAGGGAACTTTCTAAATCATTGAAGAGTACTGATGTCAGTTTGAGGACTAAGGTGCATCTGATTCAGTCCATGGTCTTTCTGATTACTCACTATGCATCTGAGACCTGGACAATAAATAAGAAAACAGGAAATGAATTGATATCTTTGAGCTGCAGTGTTGGAGAGTAGCACTGTATATTCCATGGACGGCCAAGAAAATGAACAGCTATGGCATGGAGAGGGTGCAGCCAGAGTGCCCTTTGGAGGCAAGAGTGATGAGGTTTGGCTTCAAATACTTTAGACATATGGCAAGCAGGTACTATTTCTTGGAGAGGGACATGATGTTGGAGAGGGTGGAGGGTCAGCAAAGGAGAGGAAGACCCTCAACCAGAATGACCACTGCACTGGGCTTTTGTGTGTCAGGAAGTGTGAGGATGGCACATAATAGTACTGGTTTCAGATCTTTTGTTCATAGGGTGTCTGAGTCATACTTGACTCGATGGCACCTAACAACACTACACTCATACACACACACCCCCCTTTTCAATCTATCTGCAGAACAGATTATCCTGAAGCCTGCAATCTATGAGAAATGTGGCTTCAGGACTGGAGAAGACTAATCAACAATCGGTGTTATGCAGATGACACAACCCTGCTTGCTGAAACTGAGGACTTGAAGTGCTTGATGCAGAATGTCAAGGATTGCAGACGTCAATGGATTGAAGCTCTTTATCAAGAAAACAAAGATTCTCACCACTGGACCGTTTAACAGCATAGTGATGGATGGTGAAGAGCTTGAGACTGTCAACAGCTTTAGTTTGCTTGGCTCCACAATCAACACTCTTGGCACCAGCAGCTAGGAAATTAAAAGACTAATTTTTAGAGACCTCTCCAAAGTACTGCAGAACTGTGATGTCAGTCTGGAGGCTGAAGTGCGCCTGATACAGGCCATAGTTTTTGCAATCATTTGCTATGCATCAAGGAGCTGGACAATTACTAGGAATGATAGAAGGAGAATTGATGCATTTGAGCTGTAATGCTGGAGAAGAGTATTGAATATACTGTGTACTGGTAAGAGAACAAACAGGTTTGTCCTGGAGAGGGTTAAACCAGGCTGCTCCTTGAAGGCAAGGATTCTGAAGCTTCATCTGGCATACTTTGGACATGTTGTAAAGAGGGACAAGACCTTGAAAAAGGATGTCATGTTTGTGAGGGTAGAGAGACAGTGTTGGAGAGGAAGATCCTAGATGAGATAGATTGATTCAGTGACTGGGGTAATGGGAGTAGGTGTGTCAGACAACAAGATAGGAACAGGATAGAGCAGGATTTAGGGCTCTTGTACATATGGTCGCTATGAGTCGCAGGTGATTCAACAGCATGTAACAATGACATATATGTATGTATTTGAGTGTGTGTGTTCCATTTTTTTCCATAACAATCTCCAATTTTCATACATTCATACTTCTCACATTCTGCGTTCCAATCACTATTGTCTGCAGCCTCTTCCTCCTCCTTTTTGTTTTCCAATATGAAGGCTCAGCTTCCAGTGCCACGTCTGCTAATTGAAGTGGGCCTTATTGGACAAAGGTTTTCAGTGGCCTGTTGTTTTGGAAGTAAATGGTCAAATCTTTCTAGTCTTTCTTACTTTGGATGCTCAACTTTATAATCAGATTTGACTGACAAGCATCTTACCCAAAAGAGCAGATGAAAGACCCTTTGTGATTACACAACTAATGGTGTTGGTCTTCCCTACCTCTTCAGTTTATGTATTGTGTTCCTATCCTCCACCTTGGCATCACCCCTCTGTTCCCTTGTTTCACCAGCACCTCTCTTCCTTATACCCCCGACTAACCCTGATATGATGGTTCAGACCTCTGGCCACCTCAGTCTGCTCACTATCAGTATTTCCCCCCATGATTTTGGCATTCTAGGGTGGGCCTGAACTCATGGCAAAACTGACTTGTGGCAGACCAAGGTGAGACAAGTGGCAGACTGATTGAGAACCAGGGGCGGGTTCAGAGCTATTGTGCATAGAGTCACTATGAGTCACAGCGACCTGACAGCACATGACAACAACAACAACGATGTCTTTTAGTCCAGTTCCTGGTCAGTTTTTTTTAAAATCTATCTGAAAAACATGGACTTTGCAGGGCTTTACCTCTGGAGAGCAAACCTCAACAGAGATATGGAGCAGAAAAGTTCAGAAATAAAATTGGTATTGGATTTCTAATCAATGATACTGATAACTTACAAACTATGAAGTGTTTCCTCTGGTAGAAAGTCTGCATGTAATGTCCAAACCAGAATAAATAATTATCTAATATTGGAAGTATGTTATTTGGAAATACAGAAATAAACAATGTAAAAACAAAACAATATTAAGAAAGTTGTGGCCTAGGAAAGAGAACTCAGAGCTGAAATGGAGAAGACAGCCCTGAGAACATGAGAACTCTATTATTGTTCGTGGAACTATGAACATGCTACTTTGCTGACTGCTAAACATCTGAATTGGGGAGGGGGGAGAAAAAGTAGTGACAAAATGGATTCTTTTCTAATGTGTTTGAGTCTAAACTCAGAGGCATTTATTGTGTAAGCAAATAGGGCAAATCTGCACCTTAATACCATTTCCATTTTTACATGAGTCAGAACTGCTGTGTTTTAAAAGCCTTCTTTCTAACTTATACCGACTTTTAAAAGCCTGTCAGTCCCTTTAACATTGGTACTAACTCAAACCATATGCTCTAGGGATACCATTCCTTTTCTCTGAGATCTAGCCTGTGCAGGATATTTAATCTATTCCCAAAGAGGTTTTATTCCCAAATAGACACAAGATAGTTTTTGAGAGATTATAGTATCTTAATTTTTACAATAATCTTCAGAAGCAGACATGATTAAGGAAGAATAGGATCCTGAAAAATAGGTCCCGCAGAGAGGCCGTTTCCACTTTGAAACAATGGTTGTTTTTTTCGTTCAGACTATCCTATCCCTCATAAACTTAATTTGTTTTATGTTTCATTTAGATGAAATCTATGATGTTGCTATGCTGTTGTTTTTATGTGCCATCGAGTTCATGTTACTCATAGCAACCCTATAGCTCTGCACCGTGTCTTATCCTGAGCCAATCTTACTGTCTCTAACACACCAACCTCCATTACTCCAGTTCCTATGTCAATCCATCTCATCAAAGGTCTTCCTTTCCTATGCTGTCCCTCCATCTTTCCAAGAATGATGTCCTTCTCCAAGGACTGATCCCACGTGGCTATGTGCCCAAAATATGTGAGATAAAGCTGCAAACTCCTTGTCTCCAAGAAGTAGCTTGGTTTCACTCTCTCTAGGACAGATCTGTTTGTTCCCTTGGCAGTTCCTGGTATATTCAACACTTCCCCAGCACCACAACTAAATGACATCAATTCTTCTTCTGTCATCCTTATTCATTGTCCAGCTCTCTAACAAGTAATTGCAAAGACCATGGCTTGGACCAGGTACACCTTAGACTCTAGACTGAAATTGTTGCTCCTCAGTACTCTGAAAATGTCCTTGACAGTAGAGCCAAGCAAGCCGAAGCTATTATTAATCTCAATTTATTCTTCTTCTATCATGATGTTGCCAATTTGCCCTGTAATGAGAATCTGCATTTTCTTGATGTTGAGCTTCAAATCATATTTAAGGCTATAGTCCTTCACCTTCTGTAGCAAATGTATCAGATACACCTGGGTTTCAGCAAGCAAGACCGTGTCATCTGCATAATGCAGGTTGTTAATAAATCTTCCTCCAATCCTAATGCCATATTCCACCTAATAAAATCCAGCCTCCTGAATGATCTGTTTCACATATAGATTGAAACTATATGGAGTTGAGATACATCCCTGGTGTACACCTCTTCTGATTTTGAACCATGCAGTGTTTCCTAGCTCTTTTCTGAGGATTACTTCCTGGTTGAAGTATAGGTTTCACAGAAGCATAATTAAGTGTTCTGGGGTTTCCATTGTTCTCAAGTGAGCCACAATTTGTTTTGAGTCACTCAGTCAAATGCCTTTGAATAGTCAAGTAAACACAGACAGACATTCCTCTGGTATGCTTTGCTTTCAGCTAAGATCCACCTGACATTGGTGCCACAGCCTCTTCTAAACCCTCCTTACACATCTGGCTGTTCTTTGCTATGTACTACTGTTCCCTTGTTCTGTTTCAACAACAGCCTCCCAGTCCAGGTATAGGCTTCTCATAAGCACAGTTAATTGCTCTTGGACTCTTATTCCTCTCAATGTCAGCCACATAATGGTCTATTGACAAAAGGATTGGCTAGTCTTGCAATTAAGTTGAGGAAATTCAGCAGCATAAATAGGTAATCTCACAATCAACAAAGAAGAAGCAGAGAATGTAGAGTGGTTGTCCTTCAAGGCCAGAGATTCTTATACCAGTATCCTATTGCCAAATGTAGTTGCATCCTGTTAATTTCCCTAATAAACACTAAAATCATGAGTATGATTCTATGTTCTCTGTGAGCTATTACAATGGGTTCTGGACCCTATTGAGCATCAAGATTGGTGTTGGAATTAGTGGAAAGGGATGCAGGGGCATAGGAATTGGCTTTGTGTTGTGAATGTTGACGGTGGGGGCAGTGTCTCCTTGTGCAATTAGTACATGTCAGATATGGCTGTTCCTATCTTGTCCTGGATTCTTTTACAGTTGGTGTCAAAGCAGAATTCATTGAAATGGCTCCATACTCATGGAAGTATGGGATTCTGTAAGAATAAGAAATTAGGGGTTTGAAAAGTACAGGTCAAAATAACGACTTTTGCTCCTACTAATATGGAAAAAAAAGCTAAGAAGAGGCCTGAAGCCATATGCAATTGAGATAAGTTAAGGGTGAAGAGTGAAATTGAAATTGGGAATTTCTTTAAATATTTATGTGCTAAGGTATTTGTTGATTTGACATTATTAATATTATTATTTTTCTTTCTTCTAAGGTTTTTGTTGATTTAACTATACTGGATGCTGTTATGCTGAGATATATTGTACATTATGGAAAGTTTGTACTTGATAGATATTGATGCATTCTTCTACTTAGCAATGCTAATGAATATCGGATAATAATAGAAAATTATTATTTTAATGACAGAAAATATTGAAGATTATAGAAAAAAATGTGTTTGCCTTCAGCCAGTTATTAACTGGGCATTCAAAGAGGGAAAATCTTCCCTAAGAACACACTCGTAGTCAGTAGTATAATGTGGTGGTGAGTACTGAGTCTTAGTCTAGGGGAAAGGGTAAGTAATACACAGTACTCTGAGCAGATTTCCATTTAAATAGATTTGTAGACCTTCTCCCCTTGGACTTTTAACTAAATATGTTTATATTTGCAAGAAAGGCAAGCAGAAGAGGAGTGGGAGAAGAAAAGACTGACTTTTGTAAAAAAATGTAGCAAGCCTTTAACTTCCAATGCACTGAGACAAGGAAAATCTGGTGCACATCCGAGCTCCTTGTCAGAATTTGAAGTACAAAGAAGCTGTTGAGTATGCTCACTCACTCATGGTGACCGTCTGGATCCACTGGAGTTAGAAGTAGGAGGCACACAATAATGAAAAGATAGGTTGAGTTTGGGCTTGTTCCATGGACATTCTCTACCTAACATTCACAGATGTATGGATAAGTGTAGAAGGGTTGTGGACTTGTTGTCTTAACCTCATATTGGAACTAAGGATGAGTGGAGGAACAACTGGTCTGGAACACAGGAAGAAATATAGGCTCTTAATTTTGTGGCTGATGCTCATTTGGACCTGGACACAGATGGTGGGGATCAGTTGACTAGAACCCAAACAGATGAAGAGAAGATGTTCCATGCTTCTCTTGACTGGACCTTGCATATGGATGCAGATGTTAAAAGTTCTATAGTAGATTCTTAAGAGAAAAGAACATGCTTGTTTTATTCACAGCAGTGGTTGATAGGGAAATTAGAAATCGACTATCTAAAATAGAATAATTTATGAGGCATGAAGTTCCTTTTCTTAGACTCTTTAATACAGTTACTGTATATTATAATGAGAAAAGTAATTTCTTCAAATATGAAAGTTATGAAGGCTAGAAAAGTGAATGGTAGTCTATAGTGTTAAGAGTTTATTGTTCAAAATGTCTTTCCTAGCCATTGACTTTGACTTTGCTGTGTGAGTGAATGGGAATATACAAAGAGGGTGTGTTAGCCTTTTCACAAGGGGACTGGCTAGTCTTGCCATTAAATTGAGCAGATTCAACAGTAGAAATAATAAATCTAACCACTAGCAAAGAAGAAACTGAGAATGTAGAGTGTGTGTGTGTGTGTGTGTGTGTGTGTCCTTCAGGTCCCAATATTCTTGCACTAGCAAGATCCATAGGAGAGCAGTAGCAGCTTTAGCAGAGAACCTGAGACCCAATGTGAGCCAAAGTTGACCTTGGGACAGCTAGACCAAGAAACCAGAGCTAGGTGCCTTTGCTCAATTTTGTTGCAGAAATAGGTGGGGGAGAACCTATAATTGACAGGGCTAAGGGCTTTGTGAAACTGGCCTTAAGCCATGAGGCTGAAGGATAAAGGACTTGTAAACATGCTATCCTGACTGAAAAAAATGTATCTTGTTGCCAACTGAAACTGTATCCTGTTAACTTCGCTAATAAACACCACAGGCATGAGTATGGTTCCATTTGCTCTATGAGCTATTGCAACAGATTGTGAACCCAACACAACAGTGAAATTGGTGTTGGAATTAGTAGAAAGAGATGTGGGAGCACAGGGGCCATGTCTGAGCCCATGGGACTGGTTTTATGTCGTGAATGTTGATGATTGGGAAAGTTCACAAATATGGAATTAGTGGAGGTCAGATATGGCTGTCCCTATGTTGTTTTGCTGGCCTATTGGCAAGAAGCTGTGTTACAATCCTGAAGGTATAGCATTAGAGGCCACTCCATGGAAGAAGGCTGGGCAATCTCTTCCCACGCTATTAACTCTGAAAACCAACTGGAGGGTCAGCTATGGGTCAGTCCTGAAACTATGGCACACAACAATAACAACAATATTGCCCTGGCTCCTTTTGCACTATACTTTTTCCAAAACTTATCTATTTGCTCTTATTGCAGACAGTGAGATACTAAGTACTCTTCTCAAGCACCAAAATTCATAGGCATCAATTCTTCTTTTATTATTCTTATTTATTGTTCAGTTCTCAGGTGACTAGCAGTTGATTGAAAAGACCATGGCCTGAATCAGGTGTTCTTAAGTATTTTTAAGGGATCCCTGCCAACAGATTGATCCAATGTGATATGACTCCTGATCTTCTGACAATTGATACTAAGAACATTGATTGTTGATCCAAGCAACACTGACAGCTTTAATCTTTTCTGCATCTTCCATAATACTGTCTATTGGTCCCATGATGAAGATCTTTGTTTTCTTGATGTTGAGATGTAATCTATAGAAAGGTTTTAGTTTTTCATCTTCTGCAGCAAAGATTTTAAGTCCTCCTCATTTTCCGCAAGCAAAGTAAGGTTGTATCATCTGCATAATGCAGATTGTTGATGAGTCTCCCTCCGATCCTAAAGCCACAATTCTCTTCATAGAGTCCAGTTTCATGAATTATTTGCCCAGCATATAGACTGAATAGGTAAAGAGAAAGGATACATTCTTTTTTTATTATTAAATTTTATTAGTTTAATGAACATTTACAGAGATTTTGGGTTTTCATTCATTCATTGTTGCATGAAAGGATACATTCTTGATGCACACAATTCCTGATTGTAAACCATACAGTGCTCCCTTGCCCTGTTTGAACAGCAGTCTCTTGATCTAGGTATATATTTTGCATGAGTACAATTAAGTGTTCTATGATTTCAATTTTTCTCAGTGTTAGCCATAGTGTGGTATGATTCATACAGTCAAATGCCTTTGCATAATCTATAGAACATAAATAGAAATTCTTCTAGTAGTCTCTTCTTTCTTCCAGGGTCTGTGTGACATATCCCTGGTGCTGTGACCTCTTCTAAACTCCACTTGAATTCCTGGTAATTCCCTGTGAGTGTACTGTTCTAGTAATTTTGGCATCATTTTCAGCTTTATTTGCTTGCATGTGATATTAATAATACTGTTCTATAATTCCACATTCTGTTAGATCACCTTCCTTGAGAATGGGAAGAAATATGAATTTCCTGCTATCAATTTGCCATGCAGCTGACCTCCAAGTTGTCTGAAATAAACTGTTGAGCATATCTAGCTCTACATCTGTTAGCTGAAACTATCAATTGATAGTACATCTATTTCTTATATTTTGCAAATGTCTTCAGTGTAGCTTGGTCTCCATCCTTGATAACCATTGGGTTTTTTCATATGGTACTTCCTGAAATTTTTCAGTGCTAATTAA
>NW_006399938.1:1317135-1319765 GCF_000299155.1 Elephantulus edwardii | reverse complement strand
GGTTGTGGAGCTGCAAGGGGGATGGGGGAAGGGGAGGAAAGAAAGGGAATAGGGGGTAAGGATCGCAGGGCTTGGACACTATCACCAAGTGGTGGGGGTGGGGCTTTGGCGCTGCTGGGGGTTTATGCAGCAGCACCCTGTGTGTTAAGGGTCACACAGGTGTGGGTTGCAGGGGGTTCACACAGTGTCGGGTAGTCTTCGTTCCTCTGGGGTTTCACAGTCTTCACTCCTCTGGAGTCCCGCGGTAGGTGGCTGGCTGTTGTTCTTCCCGGGTCTCTTCCAGGCCCCTCTCGTGGTGGAGCCCCGTCTGGCAGCGGCGTTCTCCCATCTGGCGGTGGCGTTCTCCCGTCTGGCAGCAGCGTTCTTGTGCTGCGTCGCTCTCGCTGGTGCTGCCACGCTCTCGCTGGCACTGTGTCGCTCTTGCTGGCACTGCGTCGCTCTCGCTTATTTTTAATATTTAATTCTTAAGTGTTAAGAATTAACTATGTGTTTTTAAACGTTTTCCTATCATTATTATCCAACTTATAAATCAAGATAGTGATAGCTTTTTTCATTTCTTCCTTCACTCTCTTTCAACAAATAAATAGCTAGAGCATTTTCTTTATAAAGCATCATTCTACAATATAAAGTAATTATTTTCCAAGGATAATATTCACCTAAAACATTATTTCTTCTTCAAAACTAAGACCAGTAAGATTCCTAAAAGTATTTTGTTGTGGCAGAAATTATTAGCTTAAAACAAAAATCATAGCCATTGATAGGCATTCTTTGAAACGATGACCCATATATTAAACAATCAATAATATATTGACAAGGAAAAATCAGTCATTATAGTTGTATAATTGCAGTTATCACAATTATTGTGCCTATAATGATCACTACTTATAATGGGGAAAAAAAGGAAAAAACACTGACTTATTCTTTAGCATTATTGTATTATTAAAATAAGCTACTAACAATACACAATTAAAAGTTCATTTTTATATTTTATCTTTTTTAAAAAAATTCTTCAGGGAAATAAAAAAATAAATCATTTCCAAAATAATTTTCTAATTGAAGCCTGGATGACAAAAATAAACAAAAAGAAAATTATTAGAATAATAACTTCATCTTTCTCTGAAGAGTATTGATCAAAGCCAAATCCTTGTTAAGTAATATCTTACACTTAGATATGAAAATCTTCAAAGCATTCCTCATTAATTCCATAATAATGTTTTTTATGTTTTCTCCACAACTGTGCATTTAAAAAAATCCCTGGAGAAAAATGTTAAGTATTCCTTTTAACATAATAACAATCAATCATACCCCAGGCCCTCTGTAAATCCAGTTATAATTTCTAAGTGGGGCAGATCAATCCCTTGAAAATGTTTTTCCCTGCTTTCACTGTTTGCTTAATTGCTGTAGCAACAATGTTAAAATTTAATTAAAAGAATTTTTTACATATGTACTGTTTTTGTTTATTTGAAATTATAAATTAACTTCACTTATTTTGAATGAAATATTCTATAAAATAAAGAAAACAATCCCCCACCAGGTGTTCTTATGTTGTTTAAATTTAATTTTAACAAATCTAAATTTCAACTACTAATTTTCCAGTGACTGTATGTAAAAGGCTTTTTAAGTTGTTAACACAAAATGAAAATATCATTCAGTCAATTTTTCACAGAAAAACAAGAAATAAAAAGAATCATATTTATACATTCTCATTAGCTATTAAGCTTTGGTAGTTTCATATTCTCTTTTCTCAAATAATAAACATACTACAGTATTTTATTCAATGTCTTTTTAAAAAAATGTATTTTATACTGGTTTATATACAAAGTTCATAAAGTTCATATACATTGTTTTTCTCACCTGACCTCACCAGACCTTTCCCCTTTCCTTTAACAATCCCCCTTGCCACCCATCAAATTATGTGACCCTTTATTACACACACACACACACACACACACACACACACAAATACAAACAGTCCTTGGATCTTCATATACACTCTAAAATATTGGAGCTATACAGTATTTGCCTTTATGAGACTGAGTTAGTCACTTAGAGTAATGCTCTCCAGTCCCTCCTATGTTAGGTAGTAATTTACAAAATCATTGCTCTTCTGTACTGCATAGTATTCCATTGTGTAAATGTGCAATAATTTCTCGATCTATTTCACTGTGGTTAGGCATTTGGGCTGATTTCAGTTCTTGTTCTGGTGAATGAAGCTGCTATGAACATTGGTGTACAAGTCTCTGTTTGTTCCTAAGTTCTCATTTTCTTAGGGTATATTCTGAGCAGTGAAATTCTGAGGGCATGGAATTTCCACGTTCAGCTTTTTGAGGAAAAGTCAAACTGACTTCCAGAGTGGTTGTACCATTTTGTAATGCCACCAACAAGATATAAGAGTTCCCATCTCACTACATCCTCTCCAACATTTATAACCTGGTGCCTGCTAAACTTGGCCACTGCTAATGGGATAAGATGGCTATCTCATGGCGGTTTTGATTCATGTGTCTCCTTATTGCCAGTGATTTGGAGCATTTTTTCAGCTGTTTTTTGGCCATCTGAATGTCCTCCCCTGTGAAAAGGTTTTTCATGTCTTTTACTCATTTTGTAATTGGATTATCAGTCTTTTTCTTGTG
>NW_006399938.1:1299593-1313405 GCF_000299155.1 Elephantulus edwardii | reverse complement strand
TCTCTGCTGATGTGCTGTTCTAATCGTTTTTGGATGATCTTCAGCAGAATCTTGCTTGCATGTGAAATCAATGACACTGTTCTGTAGTTTCCACACTCTGTTGGGTCACCTTTCTTTGGAATGGGAACAAATATAGATCTCTTCCAGTCAGTTGGCCAAGTGACATGATAGCAAATAAATTAACTATGAGACCAGATATCAGGATGATATATGATTTTTGTAGGTTGCTCATAGTAGAGGCAATATGCTTCTCTAGAGAAGAGGCCCAAATTCTTCTCAGATCACAAGACATCTTTGTAGATTGCTAAATGTCATCAAGTACACCATTTGATGAGTAATCCTTTTAACATTGTACTGAAACCCTACCAATATTCTGCACTTTCTGTACAATCTCTGCTGTGTTTAAACCCACTGTTGCAATCACTGTTTAAGTACTAAGGCCTTCTCAACTTCCAATGATTCTACTTTTCCAAGCATAGTGAACTTCTTTAGGGGTTGGCTTCTACTAACAACATGACCAGAATTTGTAAGACAAAGTCCTAACATCTTTATTCTAAGGGACACATGGGCTACAATCTTCTAAAACATATTTGTTCTATTTGGCAATCTACAGTATATTTAGTACTTAACACTCATCAACAATCTGCATTATGTAGATGACACAACCCTGCTTGCTACAATGGAGGAGGACCTGAAGCATTTGCTGCAGAAGGTCAAGGACTGCAGCCTTAAATATGGATTGAAGCTCAACATCAAAAAAACGAAGATTCTCACCACTGAGCCAATTAGCAGCATCATTAGGTGGTGAAGAGATTGAGATTGGTAATAGCTTCTGTTTTCTTGGCTCCAGCAGACAGGAAATTAAAAGATGAATTGCATTGGGAAAGTCTGCTGTTAGACACCTATCCAAAGTACTGAGGAGCAAAGATTTCAGTCTGGAGACTAAGAGACGTCTGATCTAGACCATAGTCTTTGCAATTATTTGCTATCCATAAGAAAGCTGGACAATAACTAGGGATGATGGAAGGAGAATCGATGCCTTTGAGCTGTGGTGCTGGAGAAGAGTATTGACTATACCATCAACTACTAAAAAAACAAAGAGAGGGTGAAACCAGGATGCTCCTTGGAGGTAAGAATTCTGAAGCTTCATCTGACATACTTTGAACATGTTGCAAGGTGGCACCAGTTCTTGGAGAGGGTTGTCATGCTTGGGAGAGTGGTGGGATAGTGCAGGAGAGGAAGATTCTCAATGAGATGGATTGATTCTGTGACTGGAGTAATGGGGTTAGGTGTGTCAGAGACACGATAGGTACAGGATAGAACCGAGTTTAAGACTGTTGTGCATAATGTTGCTTTGAGTTGCAGGTGACTCAATGGCATATAACAACAATGTTAATACTAGACTTAAAAGAGTTCAGATGCCAGTTCAAATTGACATTGAAGAAAATCAAAACAAATCCGTAAGAACCAAAATAAAATCTTCAGTCTATCCCACTTGAATTTAAAAATTTTCTCAAGAATAGGTTAGAGGCATTGAACACGAATGATACCAAAGGAATTGTGGGATGACATCAAGGCTATCATCCATCAAGAGAAAGTAAAAGGTCATTACAAAGACTGAAAAAAGAAAAGACAAAAATGATGTCATAAGAGAAAGTGCCAAAGTAAAAGAGAATAGAAGATTTCAAAGGCAGTTCAAGAAGACAAAGCAAAGTATTAAATGTCTAAAGAGAATGTGTAAAGAGATGGAGTTGGGAAATAAAAGGGAAGAATCCATGTAGCATTTCACAAGCTAAAAGAACAGAAAACAAATTCTAGACTCAAGATGCAATTCTGATGTAACATATGGGTAAATATCTTAAATGGTCCAAGAAACAACAAAGGAAGATGGAAAGACTACACAGAGTTACTGTATCAAAAACAGTTGATTGACATGGAATTATTTCAGGAATTGACATATGATCAAGAGCCAATGGTGATGAAGTTCTAAGAAGCAGGGGTGTCACTTTAAAAACTAAGGTGAACCTACCCCAAGTCTTACTATTTTTCAGTTGATTCATATACATATGAAAATTGAACAAAGAATGAGAAATATGTAAGTTATGTTGTTATTAGTTGGTGCTGTTGAATAGACTACAACTCTCAGCAACCCTAAGAACAATAAATCTGAATTTTCCCTATCATCTTCATCATCCCAGATATACTGGAGTCCATTGCTACAATCATAGTCACAATCTATCTTGGTGAGCATCTTCCTATCCTTTGCAGACCCTCTAGATTTCCAAAAATGAGATCTTTATTCAAAGACTGACCCCTCCTAGCAACATGCCCAAAGTATATGAAATAACGGTTGATCATCTTTGCTTTTAAGAAGCATCCTTATACTTTCTCCAAGATTTATTTGTTCTCTTGGCAGTCTATGAGGTGTTCAATAAATTTCTCAGAGGCATCAATTCTTCCTCTCTCATCCTTATTCATTGTACAACTTTCAGACACATAAAGAATTCTTGAAAAGATAATGTAATCTCCCCTTAATCTCTTGGAATAACTGTTTTCTAGTTCATGCACAAATTCAGCAAGAACACAATTAAGATTCTAGATAGCCTATTCCTCTCAATGTAAACCATAATCAGAACCTGGCCTGGTTTTAAAAACTGGTATTAAGCTTTTCCAACAACTCTTTCCACAGATAGTCAATCTGATTCCTGTGCAGACCATCAGTTGAAGTCTATGTGTATAGTCTCCATTTATGTTTCTTATAAAAGATATTTGAATATGTGAATAAGTCATTGACTATATAAAATTTTGTCATTTTTTTCCCCTCCAACCTCATTTCTGTTACCAAACCCATGTTTTTTGACTATTGATCCTTCTTCTTGCTCCCAGCTTTTGTATGTGCATTTATCAGTGCATCCTGCTTGTATGTTTAATTGATTTCTAACTTCAAACTTTGGTAGAAATATTCTATTTCCTCTTCTTTGGCTCTGGTTCTTGGTGAACGTATTTGAATGACAGTAGTTATTATCAGATGTTCCTTGTATGTGTATGGATATTATTCCTGTCACTCACAACATCGTATCTTAAGAGGAATCTGAAAATGGTCTTTTTCACTGTGAATGTGACCCTGTTTTTCCTCACCTTTTTATTTTCAGCAGAGTGGATCATATGATTGTCTGATTCACAAGGTCCCATTCCAATTCTTCTCATCTTACTTGTACCTAGAATATCAATATTTAAGTGTTCCAGTTCCCTCTTGTTATTTTGTGCCATCAAGTCACCTGCAACTGTGTACAATAGTTCTGAACTCTGCCCTATCCTGAGCCAATCTCGCAGACTCTGACACACCCATCCTTATTACCCCAGTTCCTGTGGCAATCCATCTTATTAGGTATCTTCCTATCTTACACTGTCTCTCCATCCTTCCAAGCATGATGGTTTTCCCCATATATAAGAAATATATAAAATAGAGCTTCAAAATCTTAGCCTCCAAGGAGAAACTTGATTTTATCCTCTCCAAGACAGACTTACTTATTTTCTTTGTGGTCCATGGTACGTTCAAGACTCTTCCCCAGCACCACAACTTTAAGGCATCAGTTCTTCTGTTATCCTTAGTTATTGTCTAGTTCTCTGATGCATGGCAAGCAATTGTGGAGATCATGGCCTTGATCAAGAACACCTTAGTCTCTAGACTGACATCGTTACTTCTCATTACTCTGGAGAGGTTCCTTGACAGCAAATTTTCCTAGTGTAATTTGTCATATGATTTCCTGACTGCTGGTGCCAAAAGTGTTGATAGTGGAGCCAAACAAGCTGTAATTTTTATCTATTTTTTAAAAATTACTATGCTTAGCATGGTGGACAGTGTTGGCTGGAGCTTCCTGACTAAATCAAGCCTGAAAGCAGGAGTGGCATCCACTTCCAAAATGGCTTGCCTCTGGAAACTCTATGTATGAACAATGCTCAGGCTGTTCGTTCATAGGGTTGCTATGAGTCGTCTACGACTCGACGGCATTAAACAACAACAACAACATGCTTAGTATACTTCGACTGCCTCCTGGTCCAAGTATAGGTTTCGCAGGAGGCAGTCGAAGTATACTAAGCATAGTAATTAAAAAATAAATAAATAAAAATTACAGCTTGGAGGCAAGGATTCTGAGGCTCCATCTAACATACTTTGGACATGTTGTGAGGACAGACCGGTCCTTGGAGAAGGACATCATGCTTGGGAGGGTGGAGGAACGGCGCAGGAGAGGAAGGCCCTCTATGAGGTGGATTGATTCAGTGACTGGGATAATCGGGATGGGAGTGTCAGAGGGATAATCGGGATGGGAGTGTCAGAGGCAGTGCAACTGGCACAGGACAGAGCAGAGTTTAGGGCTGTTGTACATAGGGTCGCTATGAGTTGCTAGCGACTCAACGGCACATAACAACAACAACAACATACTTAGTATATGTAAGTAAATACAAGAGAAGCTGTAATTGTTAACAATCTCAATGTCTTCTCTATCCATCTCGGTGCTGCCAATTGGCCAAGTGGTGAGAATCTTTATTTTCTTGATGTTCAGCTTAAATCCATATTGAAGACTACAGTCCTTGACCTTCTGCAGTGAGAGTACTTCATGTCCTCCTAAGTTTCAGCAGCAAGGTTGTTGATGAGTCTTCCTCCAATCCTGATACTACATTCCTCCTCATAAAGCCCACCCTCCTGAATGATCTGTTCTGCATATGGATTGTAAAGGTATAGAGACAGGATGTGTCCTTGATGCGCTGCTTTCCTGATTTTGAGCCATGTGATGTTTACTTGGTCTGTTCTGATGACTGCTCTCTGGGTTGAGTATAAGTTTCACGTGAGCACAATTAAGTGTCTGGGATTCCCATTCTCTTCCAGGTTAGGTACAACATGTTGCGATCCACACAGTCAAATGCCTTTACATAATCAATGAAACAAAGATAGATTATTTCTTTGATACTATTTTCTTTGTATCAAGATCTGTCTGATATTAGCAACGATGTCTGTAGTGCCATGACCTATTCTAAACCCAGCTTTTATTTCTGGCAATTCTATGTCAATAGAGTGGATTTTATATGATCTTCAACAGGATTTTGCTTCCATGGGGTATTAGTGATACTGTTTGATAATTTTTACACTCTGTTAGGTCTCTTTATTTTGTAGTGGGAATAAATATGAGGCAAAATGTCCTGAAGGCTGAAGAAGCATATAACCTCTAATATTTAGTATGACTCCAAAATTATCTTTATGGTTTCAGTTGTTCCACAGGACAAAGATGGTCCTTCTACGCAAGTGTCATTGTTGTTGTTAGGTACTGTCAAGTTGAGGGCGACTCATAGCAACTCTACGAACAATAAATCCGAACCCTGTCCTATCATGAGCCTACCCACAAACTCTGACACAGGCTAGCCCTTTTGTTGTAGTTCATCCAATAGGTTGAGATTCTTCCTTTCCTTCACTATCCCTACACCTTTCCAAGTATGTCATTCTCCAAGGAATAGCCTTTCTTAGCAACGTACCTAAAGTATGAGAGACAAAGCTTCACCATCCTTGCCTCCAAGGAGCTTTCTGGCTGCACTTTCTCCAAAACTTGTTTGCTTTTTTGGCAGTTTGTGAGATCTTCAGTACTATTCTCCAGAAGCACAGTTATTGCTTCTGAAAAACTGCTGGAGAACCATCTGTGGTTTGACTCTGACTAGAGTGTACACAACAAAAGCAATTATTATTATCACTATTCACAGACAAGGAAAATAATGTTCATGTGTTTCCCTTTTTATAAACAATTTTCTTTTTCTATTGATTTGTTTACAAAGTTTATATGCATTGTGTTTCACAATATTCTTCATTCACATTGTGTTTCATACATTCATTCTCACGTGTCCTGTCTTGTAAAATGAATCCCCTATGGAATATGCCCATCATTATCCTGTCTTTTCAGGTCCTTGCTGAATCTCCCCATTTCCTTTACCCCTCCCTGCACCCACCAAATTGTGCAACCCTGTCATATCCCCCCACCCATTGTTACCCCTCTGCTCTCACTCCTTCCCCCTTAGAGTCCCCATGGATGTTTTACTAGTTATCCTTCCATTTTTACAACTATGGTATAATGCAGTATTTGGTCTTATTAAACTGCATTAGTGTGTACCATTGTTCAAAGCAGCATCCATTATTTACCATCACAAAAACATGGAAGCAACCCAAATACCCATTACAACTGAATAGATTGAGATATTGTCGCACATTCACACAATGGAATATTTTGCAGCACTCAGGAGCAATGATTTCTAAAATATTACTTAGAAGAGACTGGAGTTCATTACGCGTATACACTTAAGGCAGAGTTGAGATTCAAACTACATGAGTATGAGCCCAAAGCTCATTCTTTTCCAGACTGGATCTTTGAAGTGGCAATGGTGAGACTTGGTCTCATATACTTTGTATGTGATATCAGGAGAGGCCAGTTTCTGGAAAAGGCCATTATGCTTATCAAAATAGAGGGTCAGCAAATAAGAAAGAATACTCTCAATGTGAATTAACAGTCACTCCTTGACCAAACCACTGGGTTGCTGTGATGCTGAACCTTGTACCATTGAGGTATCATATACCAGAATGGTTTCAAATGTGGACAGTGCTGGGTGGCGCTCCCAGTTGTAAAACAGGTTTGGAAGCAGGAGTGGCATCCACTTCCTAATCCACATGCCTCTGGAAACTCTATGAACTTAGAATTTATGATAGTTATGGAAAAGCATTAGGTCTTTTATTCACAGAGTCACTATGAGCCACGTTTGACTCGACAGTAATCAACAACAACTTGACCAAAGTGCACTAATGTTTGTGAACATAGCACAGGATTGAGGAAGATTTCATTCTTTTGTACACAGGATTCTGTTGTACACAGGGTTATTATGAGCCACAGCCATCCTATGGCACCTAACAGTAACTACAACATGTGCAAAAGGCATAAACAATGAGCAAGAGAGGAAGGAAGCAACTCCAAGTTCTGACAGAAGGCTGTTGTTGTATGATGGGAAGAAGTATGATGGAGCAGAAGAAGTTAGAAATCAGCTTATAAGGTGAAGTCATTAAAAGAGACAAAACCTGAGTTATGCTTTAAATAAGATCTCATTATTGACTTGAAGGCATTAGATGAAACCCAGGTGAGAAAGTTAAAATGAACTGTGAGCTCATGGGAAAGAAAGTTAATTTCCTTAGGACATGAATGGATAAACAGATTTATACAAAGAAAAAAGACAAAAGAAAAAATGGGTCTACTGGAAATTTAAAAGGAAGAGCTCCAAATCAGAAAATAAATTGAATGATAAGAAGCATATTAAGAGGGGAGCTCTGGTGGCCTAGTGGTAAGGAGCTGCAACTACAATCCCAGAGGCGCACGGTTTGAATCTGCCAGATGCTCTGCCGGGGAAGGAGGGACAATCTTCTTCTGTACCAGTCAGATCTGATTTGACGGTACACGCACACAAAAATTATAAAAATAAAATAAATTTTTTTAAAAAAAGAAGCATATTAAGATTATTAAAATTTAAAATACTAAAGAGTACACCAGGCTTCTGAAATAGCAACCAAACAAAACTAAGGTAGAAAGGGGACCTGAATCATCTGATTTCAAAGGTAAGAAAATGGAGCAAATTGAGAAAGAAGCAAAAGGAGAGAGTAGAATTGTGGTTTCTTGAGTTTTTGAAGTTAAACGAAAGACCGTTTCCAAACATTTTTTATTTTTTATGAATATAAATACTTAAATTTTATTTTTTATTGACATTTTAATGAAAATTTACAGAACGCTTGGATTTCCATTCATTCATTGTTGCACATTTTCTTCGCCATATACTTTAAAAGCATTTGATTCCATGTAAGACATTTTGAAAAGTGGAACTCAAAAAAGAATTCTGCTTCTGTTTCTCTGAGCCTCCTGTAAGTGCTTAGGTGGGTGTGTTATGGTGGAAATATGAGCTTTTTTTGAACACCCTCTGATCCTCTCTCCCTCCACCTGAAATCCTAAAGCTGTGTTTATGACAACACAGTCATTTCTACAGTAACTAAACTGCTGTCCACAAAAGAGGATTAATATTTAGGTTGAGAAACAAGCAACTCAAAAACCTCTTGAACCGCAAAGAACAGGTTCGCATGCCAATATCCAAAGAGACAAAACCAAAGCAATGCAAATACGGGAACTGTTACATGCTGGGGAAACTCAATTGACCTTTTAGGAACTGGTCTTCAAACTTCGTGGAAAGATTTCCACAGTTTAACTAGATGTTGTCAGAAGTTTTGGGTTGTTTTTTAATTCCTAAATAGTTAAACTAAACACATTTTTATCAAAGGATTTCTAATCGAAGTACAAGGTATTCTGGTTTGGCCCTCACTTCTCACTCATATACAATATAAAGAATTAAAAGAGAATCATATGAACACTCAGATAAGAAATATGGAACTCCCTGTGAGGGTTTAGGATAGTCACATACCTCATAAAATATTTTAACTATTTGTTGAATGTGTGTTGTCTGAAAGCCCTAAGGAAAATCACTGGTATAACTGCTGAAGGAAAGACATCAGACTACCTACCAAGACAAGCTTCCACATAGTCTTCTGAAGTTAGTTCACATTCCTTCTTGGGATTTGAATTTACAGTGTCTTATTCCTCTCTTTTGTAATCTGTTGTTACCAATAGAGTTAATTTTAATTTGGTCAACAAAAGTTATTTAATAAGCTGGTAGTGTTATGTGCCGTCAAGTTGTAGTACAAGAAAAATTCTTCTTAGCAGGTATACAATGGACAGCAACTGGCCTAGTGGTAAGGAGCTGCATAAGCACATGGTTCCAACTGCACAGCTGCTCCACTAGAGAGAGATAGACAATCTCCCTTATGTGATTAATTTCCTCTGAAAATCCACTGGAGAGTCAGCTATGATCAGTTGCAACTTCATGGTGCACAACATATAATATATCAAACAAAGCCATTACTTGGATCAAGTGCATCCTACTCTTTAAACTGACATTCATTCTTCTTTTGTCCCTTGGTGTTGATTGTGAAGTCAAGAAAAATTAAATTGTTGACAACTTCAATCTTCATCTGTTGTGATCTTACTTATTAGTCCACAACGATGACTTTTGTATGCTTGATGTTAAGCTTTAATCCATATTGAAGGCTGTAGCCCTTGATCTTCTTCTAAGTAGGTAACCCTAGATGTTTTTAATTGCTTCTTATACATCTGAAAGTTTGATAATAAATAAAGAGGAACAAGTGCCAGTGCATCTGACTTGTGGTTTTGGTAGAGAGTATTGAATATATCATGGAGTGAGAAAAGAATGAACAAATTTGTCTTGGAGGAAGTGTAATCAAGATGTTCCATAGAGGCAAGTATCTCACATACTTTGGACATGCTGTGAGGAGTGGTCATTCCTTGGAAAAAGACATCATGTTGGCAAAATAGAGGGTCAGCAAAAGATTTAAGTTGATTATGACTCAAGAGTAAACAACATCAACATCAAACAAAGAAAGGAAGACCTTCAAAGGGATGGATTAATACAGTAAATACAATAATAGTCTTGAACAAGGCTGAGACCATGACAATAGTGTAAGAAAGGGCAAGTGTCCTGTAGTTCATAGGTTTGTTTATGTGTTGTTGTTAATTCAATGGCACCTAACAATAACATCAAATAAAAAACAAAATTCAAAAATCTATGTTCATCTACCAAAACCAAAAGGCCATTAGCCATCAGTCAATTCTGTCTCATTCCAACTAGTTAGGGTAGAACAGAATGATCCCCATGAGGTTTCCAAGAATAATCTTTGTGCAAGCCAACTGTCACATCTCTCTCCCACAAAGCAGTTGATGGGTTCATATTATTAACCTTTTAGCTAAGCAGTAACTGCAGTGCAACCAGAGCTTCTTTATTATCTACCAGAATCCGATATTTTTCATAAGACCACAAATTTTCAGCTTTACATTTTCTAATTTATGAAAGCACATCTTAGAGCCTATATTTCAATATGCCATAAAGTAAGTGAAAAATTGATGGAAAGCCATGAAAGCAATTTCCTTTACTAGTAGTTACATTGTTACTAGTCAATTAAAATCTTCAAGGAACATTTGAAAGAATTTTTATGCCATCATAAACCAAAAAGTTTTTGTATGAACCATAAAATAAACAAAAAATTTATGATTGTTCTGCTATTGAGTGGATATTAAGAACAGAAAGTTTTATTTTTCCATTCTTTATATTATGGCATTTATATTAAGTTTGCTGAGCCACCAGAAAACTTTTCATGAAAAATTCTTTATCCATTTTAACAAGTTAAAAGATTCTTTTGATGCTTCTTTTGGTAGCAACAGCAGAAAGAAGCTGTGTGGTGATTTTCAGAAAGTGAAATTGAGAGAGAATAATTATTTACTACTCCAACACTATTTATACAAGCAAGGTGACCTTGGTTAAATCAACTGACAAGAAGATTCTATGTAAGAAATACTAGAAATTACTATCTCATAAAATTGTTAGATGTCTATTTTTTTTTATCTTCACTGTTTTTCACACTGGATATTTCCCTTTTCCTAAATCCACCTCTCCCTCCACCCATCAAAATTGTGTGATCCTATGATTACCCCCCCAACCCATCATCACCTCTCTGCTCCCACTCTCCCCACCCCTACATTCTCATTCAAGTCTTACTATTTATCTATTTCTACAATAGTAAACGTATGCAGTGTTTGTCTTTATAGGACTGAATTAGGTCACTTAGAATAATGCTCTCCAGTACCTCCCAAGTTGCTAGTAATTTACAAAATCATTATTCCTGTGTGCTACATAGTATTCCATCATGTGAATATATCATAATTTCTCAATCCATTCGATTGTGGTTGGACATTTGGGCTATTTTCATGTTCTTGCAATGGTGAGTAATGCTGCTATCAACAATGGTGTACAAATCTCCATCTGTGACTCAGTTCTCATTTTCTCAGAATATATTCCAAGTAGTTGAATAGCTGGGTCATATGGAATTTCTATATTTGGCTTTCTAAGGAAATGTCAAACTGCCATCCAGAGTGGTTGTACCATTTAAAAATCTTATGAGATTTCTTAAGCTCAAGAAGAAAAGGCCAGGTCAACTGCAGTTTCTTGAGAGTGATAGTCATCCCGCTTCAGTCCAAGGCTTATAGGGGAGTACCAATACATAAGTTCTTCACAAAACATTTCCATACCTTAGAACACTATATAGTTATAACAACCTAACATCTACTAAGACTCACATAAGGTAAAGAAAGCAGCAGTCTGCTTCAGTGATCATGAAAAAAACCAAATAACCTATCTCCTAAAAAGCAGACCCAGTGAATAATCCAGAAAAAGAGAACCAGAATAAATATGTTGAAGTGGAGTCATTAGAACAACTACAAAAGAAGTTGCAAATGACAGAAGAAACAATGGAAACCATTATGAGAGTAAATACCTCATACGCAGAAATCCACAAGTAATATATTAATGAGGAGAAACATGAACATCTATAGAAAAAAATGCAAAATATGGAAAAAAGAATTGAAACTGTAGATAAAGAGGCATAATAACTTTAAAAAATCACAAGACAAAGAGGGTTCAGCCAGCATGGTATTGGAAATAACTTAAAGGAATGAAAATGCTATCCAGAATATTAAGACTGAAATGGTATACAAGTGTCCAACATGCTGGTGGGACAAAAAAGTAGAACTGAAAAGATGGAATAGAGAGTCAGTAAGCTGAAAGGCAAGAGTCTCACAGGAAACATACTAGAAAAAAAATCAGAGGTGAGGCAGAAATAAAATGAAGAAAACATTGGAATCATGTGGAATGACATCAAAAAAGCAATGTATTATTTGAATTCCAGAACAAGGGAGTGACGAGGAAATAACTGAGACAACTGTGAAAGATGTATTAGAAGAAAACTTCCTAGGTATTTTGAATAGTGAAATTCATGTTCAAAAAGCACAGAGAACACCAACAGACTAGCTCCCAAAAGAAAAACATCAAGATAAATCATAGTCAAATTCTCCAAATTAAAAGACAAAGATAGAATAATAAGAGCAGCATGGGGCGGGGGGAGTCACCTACAAAGGGGAAACAATTTGATTAAGTTCTGATTTCTCAGCAGAAACCATGCAAGCTAGAAGACAATAGGATGACGTATATGGAAAGTTGAAAGAAAACAACTGCCAGACAGTGAGCCTATACTCTGCAAAATTCTTGATCAAATATGGAGGAGAAATTAATCCTTTGCAGAAAAGAAGCAACTTGAGGAATGTGTGAAAATAAAACCAAAACTATAGGAAGTTTTAAGTGAAGTTCTTCACAAAGTGACACCAAACACACAAACCATAATAACCAGAAAAATCAGAAAAGGAAACACAGAAAAATGGTAATGATAAAACCTGGCCTGACAATAATCACATTTAATGTGAATGCACTAAATATGTCAATTAAGAAAAAAAAGAGTAGTAGATTCGATAAAAAAAAATCCATCAATATGTTGCCTATAAGAAATTAAGAAAAAGACTCAAAATCAAAGTCTGCGAAATTATATACCAAGCAATGTTGTTGTTGTTGTCATCAAGTTGCTTGCAACTCATAGCAACCCTATGTACAAGAGCCCTAAATGCCGTTCTAAGCTGTGCCAAGCTCACCATCTCAAACACACTCATTCCCACCATGCCAATCACAGAATTGATCTATCTCATCGAAGGTCTTCCTCTCCTTCGCCACCCCTCTACTCTGCCAAACATGATGTATGTCCCTCTCCAAGGACCAGTCCCTCCTTGCAACATGCCCAAAGTATGTCAGACGAAGCTTCAGAATCCCTGACTCCAAGGAACATTCTAGCTTCACCTTCTCCAGGACAATCACAAAAAAGGAGAAGTGGCAATATTAACCTGATAAAATAGTCTGCAGAATGAAAGCAACCATTAAAGAAAAAAAAGGACATTATATACTTATTAGAGGCATAATCGATCAAGAGGACATAATCTTAGTCAACATTTATGCTCAAATGATAGACATGCAAAATACTAAGACTACTGTTAAGAGAATTGAAGGGGGAAAATACCTACTATTAACAGAATCGAAGAAAAACATAGACAGCACAACAATAGTAGCAGGAGAGTACAATACAATTCTTTCACCAAATGATAGTTGAATTCTAAAGAAACATAATAAAGATGCAGAAGATTTTAACTACACAATCAACTAACTTGACCTTGTGGATGTATTCAGGTTACTGCACCCAATCATAATTCAATTTTTTTTCCAATTGCACATGGTTGTTGTTGTTATGTGCCTTCGAGTCACTTGCGAGTTATAGCGACGCTATGTACAACGGCCTTAAACTCTACTCTGTCCTGTGCCAATCGCACCGTCGCTGACACACCCATCCCGATTACCCCAGTCACAGAATCAATCCACCTCAGAGGGGGCCTTCCACTTCTGTGCTGTCCCTCGACCCTACCAAGCATGATGTCCCTCTCCAAGGACCTGTCCCTCCTTGCAACATGTTCAAAGTATGTTAGATGGAGCCACAGAATCCTTGCCACCAAGGAGCAGCCTGGTTTGACTCTTTCCAGGATGAATCTGTTTGTTTTCCTAGCAGTCCATGGTACCCTCAATGCTCTTCTCCAGCACCACAGCTTAAAGGCATCAATTCTCCTTCTATCCTCCTTAGTCATTCATCAACTCTCTGATGCATAACAAGTGATAGCAAAGACCATGGCCTGTATCAGACACACCTTAGTCTCCAGAGAGACACCATTGCTCTTCAGTACTTTGGAG
>NW_006399938.1:1297260-1299493 GCF_000299155.1 Elephantulus edwardii | reverse complement strand
AAGTTTGAACACTCTCAATCTCTTCACCATCCACCGTGATGCTGCCAATTGGTCCAGTGGTGACAATCTTTGTCTTCTTGACATTGAGCCTCAATCCATATTGGAGGCTGCAGTCCTTGACCCTCTGCAGCAAATGCTTCAGGTCCTCCTCAATTTTGGCAAGCAGGGTTGTGTCATCTGCATAACGCAGATTGTTGATGAATCTCCCACGAAACTTGACCCCACATTTCTCCTCATAGAGCCCAGCCTCCCGGATAATCTGTTCTGCATATAGGTTGAAAAGGTATGGAGATAGGATGTATCCCTGGCATAGGCCCTTACCAATCTGTAACCATGCAGTGTTCCCTTGCTCTGTTCTGATGACTGCCTCCTGGTCCAAGGATAGGTTTTGCATTACCACGATCAAGTGTTCTGCGATTCCCATTCTTCTCAGAGTCAGCCACAGTTTGTTATGATCCACACAGTCAATGCCTTTGCATAGTCAATGAAACATAGCTCTGGTATTCTCTGCTTTCAGCTAAGATCCATCTAACATCAGCTACAATATCCCTAGTACCACGACCCCTTCTAAACCCAGCCTGGATCTGGCAGTTCTCTGCTGATGTACTGTTCCAGTCGTTTTTGGATAATCTTCAGTAGAATCTTGCTTGCATGTGAAATCGATGATATTGTTCGAGCTTCCACACTCTGCTGGGTCACCTTTCTTTGGGATGGGAACAAATATAGATCTCTTCCAGTCAGTTGGCCAAGTGGTTGTTCTCCAGATTTCTTGGCACAACTTGATGAGCATGTCCAGGGCAACATCTATTAGCTGAAAAATGTCAATTGGTAAACCATCTATTCCTGGGGCCTTATTTTTTGCTATTTCCTTCAAAGCAGCTTGAACTTCTTCCTTCATCACCACAGGCTCTTGCTCGTATGTTGTTTCATTAAATTCTTCTATGTCTGCCAATTCTTTCCAATACAGTGACTCAGTATATTCTTTTCATCTCCTTTTAGTACTTCCAGGATCATTTAATATTCTTCCTAAAGCATCCTTGATAATAGCAACTAGAGGTTTGAATTTGTTCCTCAGTTCCTTGAGCTTAAGATATGCTGAGCGAGTTTGGCCCTTTTGATTTTCTGACTCCAACTCATTGCACATTTCATTGTAACATTTTACTTTGTCATCCCAAGCTGCCTTTTGAAATCTTCTATTCAACTCTTTAGTATCTTCAATTCTTCCCTGTGCTTTGGCTTCTCTGCACTCCAGGGCAATTTTCAGAGTCTCTTCTGACATCCATTTTGGTTTTCTCTTCCTCTTCTGCCTTTGCAGTGACCATTTGCACTCTTCCTGGATGATATCCTTGATATCCTCCCACAACTCATCTGGTCTTCACCCTTAGTGTTCAAGGCCTCAAACCTGTTCCTGAGATGGTTCTGAAATTCAGGTGGGATAGATTCGAAGTCGTATTTTGGTTCCCATGGTCTTGGTTTAATTTTTCTCAGCTTAAGGTTGAACTTGCATATGAGTAGTTGGTGGTCTGTTCCACAATCAGCTCCTGGCCTAGTTTTCACAACTGATATTGAACTTCTCCAGCGGTCCTTTCCACAGATGTAATCAATCTGATTCCTATGCATACCATCAGGTGAAATCCATGTATGTATTGCACATGGTACATTTTCTAAAATTGATCTCCTACTAGAACACAAAGCAAATTCCAACCAATTTAAAAACATTGAAATAATTCAAAGTACCCTCTCAGACTACAATGCCATAAAATTGCAAATTAACCACAGGAGGGTAAGGCTTAAAACAGACCTCTCACAAAAGAAGAAACTGAACAGGTCATGAAAAGACTTCCCCATAAGAAAAGTCCTGGACCAGATGGCTGCACAGATGAACTCTATGAAACATTCAGAGAAGATCCATCATCAAGTCTACTTAAACTATTTTAAAAATCAGAAAAAGAAAGAACACTTCCAGAGTCATTCTTTAAGCAAATATAACCCTAATACCAAAACCAGGCTGAAATATTATCAAGAAAGAAACTATAGACCAATATATCTTGTGAATGTAGATGCAGAAATCCTTAATAAAGTCCTAGTCAATAGAATCCAAAAAAACATAAAAAAATAACTCACCAAGTAAGATTCATAACAAGTAAGCAAAGTTGCTTTAACATAAGAAAAACAACCAATGAAATCAACACATTAAGAAACAAAATAACAAAACCATATGATCCTAGCAATT
>NW_006399938.1:1295550-1296640 GCF_000299155.1 Elephantulus edwardii | reverse complement strand
TAAATAGAAAGACTCAATATTGTGAAAATGATGATGCTACTAAAATTAATGTACATGTTCAAAAAAATCCCAATACAGGTATCAAATTAATTTTTCAAGGCGATCGAGAGGGAAATTGTAAAGTTTATATAAAGAGTAAAGAGTCCCTAATAAGTAACACACACACACACACACACACACACACAAAATGAAGTAGGAGGCATAGCACTCCCTGACCTCAAAACTTACTGCATAGGGGTAGTAACAAAACAGCATGGTACTGGTACAATGACAGACACATAGACCAATGGAACAGAAATGAGAACCGAGAAATGGACCCAGCTATCTGTGGTCAACTGATATATGACAAGGAAATAAAACCTATCAGTTGGGGAAATAACCACCTCCTCAACAAATGGTGCTTGCAAAACTGGACTGCTATCTGTAGAAAGCTGAAACAGAATCCACATCTCTCACCACACACAAAAATCAACTCAAAGTGGATCTGAGATCTGAGAGTAAAGATCAAAACTATAAAGTTCATAATAAACAAACTGGAAATAAAGATGGCCTAGTCCATGGTATGAAAGATTGTCAAGTACAGCCAGAAATGTACAAACTGGAGAGGATAAAACTGATGAGTGAGACCTTCTAAAGATGAAATCTCTGGGTGCATCAAAAACTTTTTTCCAACAGAGTGAAAAGAAAACTTACCAACTGGGAACAAACATTTGGTAATACTATTTTTTAAAAGGGTCTTATATAAAAGTTTACAGAATCCTACAGGGATTCCGGAAGAAAAAGACTGATAACTCGATTACAAAATGGGCAAAAAACATGGTAAGGCTTTTCACAAAGGAAGATATATGGGTGACCAACAAACACATGAAGAAATAAATGCTCAAAGTCACTGACAATAAGAATGATTCAAATGAAAACCACAATGAGAGACCATCTCACTCCAGTAGCAGTGGCAAAGTTTAACATGGCAGCAAGTAATAAATGTTCGAGATGATGTGAAGAGACAAGAACTGTCATACACTGTTGGTGAAGCTGTGTAATGGTACAACTCTGGATGGCAGTTGGTGTTGCCTCAATAAGCTGAAAGTAG
>NW_006399938.1:1283269-1295450 GCF_000299155.1 Elephantulus edwardii | reverse complement strand
AAGAAAAAGACTGATAACTCGATTACAAAATGGGCAAAAAACATGGTAAGGCTTTTCACAAAGGAAGATATATGGGTGACCAACAAACACATGAAGAAATAAATGCTCAAAGTCACTGACAATAAGAATGATTCAAATGAAAACCACAATGAGAGACCATCTCACTCCAGTAGCAGTGGCAAAGTTTAACATGGCAGCAAGTAATAAATGTTCGAGATGATGTGAAGAGACAAGAACTGTCATACACTGTTGGTGAAGCTGTGTAATGGTACAACTCTGGATGGCAGTTGGTGTTGCCTCAATAAGCTGAAAGTAGGAATTCCATATGGCCCAGCTATTCTACTGCTTGGAATATACCCAGAAAAAATTAGAACTGAGGCACAAAAAGGGATTTATACACCAATGTTTACAGCATCATTATTCACTATAGCAAGAACATGGAAATAACCCAAATGTCCAACCACAATCAAATGGATTGAGAGATCACGGTACACTCACACCATGAAAGCACACAGGAACAATGATTCTGAAAATCAGTACCTAACTTGAGAGAGACTGGAGAGCCTTATGCTAAGTGATCTAACTCAGTTCCATAAAGACAAATACTGTGTAAGACCATTTTATAAAAATAAATAACTAGTAAAACATTTATTGGTATCCAAAGGGAGGAGAGGAGGAGCAGAATGGAGAGGGTTAGCAGGGGGGTAATCATAGGCTTGGACAACTTAGTGGGTAGAGGGAGAGGTGGGAAAAAGAAATGGAAAGATCCAGTGTAAAAAATAATGTATATGAAGTTTATAAACAAACCAGTATAAAATTAAAATTTAATTTATTAATTTAAAATAACAGTACAAAATTTTGTCTATTCTTGAGGCAAATTTTTTAAAAAAATAAGAAATAATTATTCTGTTGGAAAATCTTCCAAGACAAATTTGTTTTCAAGGAGGCTATTTAGTATTCTTTGAGAACACAAAATTAAAATGCATGAATTCTTCAATTTTCTTTACTCATTACCTGGTTCAAATGCATATAAAGTGATTGGCAATATTAAGGTTTAAGTTAGATGAATCCTTAAAAAAAATCTTTGCCTTTTAATATTTTGAAGAGGTCTTTGGCAGCATATTTGACCAATACATCACTTGGCTTTTTTTCCCTACCATTTTTGAGGCAGTCGTTTGTAGATTCAAGTAAAACAAAATTATTAAACACTTAAAATAAATAACTATTTCACTGAATCACTCAGATAACATCTAATTTTAAGAAATTCAACATCTTGGTAAACTTTAGATAGGGAAATTGTCAAACGTGCTGTGTCATTCACTGGATGAATCTCCTATACAAAATTATTGGTTAAATACCAATTAATTATTCACACCATCCTCTGAAAAATATAATTTTTATTTTAGAGAGTTGAACTTAATTCATATTTCACAAAAAATTAATCCTCTCTGAACCATGCAGTTCTCAGTAATACAACCATCATTGAACTGAAGGAAACTTCTCTTCTAATTCTGTAGAGTAAGTTGAGGGTAGAGATGGGGCTTATGAGATGAAGCTCACATTTCTAAGTGTCTTTATGCATCTACTTATATCATTTTTGAGTCAGAGTATTTTCAATTAATGGGAATCCCAGAATATTTGATTGTGCTTATGCGAAACCTATACTTAGGCCAATAGGCAGTCGTCAGAACAGACCAAGGAGACACTACATGGTTCAAAATCAAGAAGAGGGTCTGTCAGGGATGTATTCTGTCTCCATATCTTTTCAATATGCATGCAGAACAGATCATCTGAGATGCAGAGCTGTACGAAGAGGAATGTGGTATCAGGATTGGTGGAAGAATCATCAACGACCTGTGTTATGCAGATAACACAACCCTGCTTGCTGAAACTGTGGAGGACCTAAAGTGCTTGCTGCAGAAGGTCAAGGACTGCAGCCTTCAATATGAATTGAAGTTCAACATCAAGAAAACAAATATTCTCACCACTGGGCCAATTGGCAGTATCAATATGGATGGTGAAGAGACTGAGATAGTTAACAGCTTTAGTTTATTTGGTTCCACAGTCAACACTGTTGGTAATAGTGGCCAGGAAATCAAAAGATAAACTGCATTGGGAAAGTCAGCTGCGAGGGACCTCTCAAGAGTACTGAAGAGAAATGATGTAAGGCTGGAGATTAATTTGCACCTGATCCAGGCTATCGTCTTTTCAATTACGTGCTATGCATTTGAGAATTGGACAGTGAATAGGGATGATAGAAAGAACACTGATGCCTTTGAGCTGTGGTGCTGGAGAAGAGTGTTGAATATACCATGGATTGCTAGGAGAATAAACAGGTTTGTCCTGGAGAGGGTGAAGCCAGAATGCTCCTTGGAGTCAAGGATTCTGAAACTTCGCCTGACATACTTTGGGCATGTTGCAAGGAGGACTGGTCTTTGGAGAGAGACATCATGTTTGGGAGAGTGGAAGGATGGCACAGGAGAGGAAGACCCTCGATGAGATGGATCAATTCTGTGATTGGAGTGATGGGAATGAGTGTGTTTGAGACGGTGAGGTTGACACAGGATAGAATGGCATTTAGAACTCTTGTATATAGGGTCGCTATGAATCACAAGCGATTCGATGGCACATAACAACAACAACAACAATATGGTTTGAATTGACTGTCTTTGAAATGCACAAGTGTTTTTAATTACCTGTTATGTACATAAATATTAAAGTATATGCTCTGATATCTAGTGCCAAAGAGGAAGAAATTGAGAATTATTACCAAATTTTTCAGTCTGAAATTTACAAACATGCAATCAAGATGCATTAATTTGTGTTAATAGTAATTGGTGACTGGAATGCAAAAGTGGTAGACAATGAAGATGCAGAAGGAGCAGTAATTGGAAAATATGGGCTTGGTGATAGAAATAAGGCTGAAATTAGAATGGTTGAATTTTGTATTTACAATGATTTATTCATTGCAAAAACTTTTTCTAAAAGACACAAAAGACAACTTTACACATGGATTTCACCCAGTAGGCTGCACAGGAAAGTCTGCTGTTAGGGACCTCTCCAAAGTACTGAAGAGCAATGGTGTCTTTCTGGAGACTAAGGTGCTTTTGATACAGGCCATGGTCTTCGCAATCACTTGTTATGCACCAGAGAGTTGGACAATGACTAGGGAGGATAGAAGGAGAGTTGATGCCTTTGAGATGTGGTGCTGGAGAAGAGTATTGAGAATACCATGGACTGCTAGGAAAACAAACAGATTTGTCCTGGAAAGGGTTAAACCAGGTGGCTCCTTGGAGGCAAGGATTCTGAGGCGCCATCTAACATACTTCGGACATGTTGTGAGGAGAGACCGGTCCTTGGAGAGGGACATCATGCTTGGGAGGGTGGAGGGACAGCACAGGAGGGGAAGGCCCTCTATGAGGTGGATTGATTCAGTGACTGGAATAATTGGGATGGGAGTGTCAGAGACAGTGTGATTGGCACAGGACAGAGCAGAGTTCAGGGCTGTTGTACATAGGGTCACTATGAGTTGTAAGCGACTCATTGGCACATAACAACAACAACAACGGGCTGCACAGGAAACAGAGGGACAACATTTGTGGAAGAAATCTTTGGAGAAGCTCAATATTAGCAGTTAAAACTAGGCCAGCAGCAGACAAGTTCAAATCGAGCTCAAAGAAAATTAAAGGAAGTCCACATAAACCAAGATATGATCTTGAATCAATTCCATATGAATTTCATGTTCATCATAAGAATAGGCTTGAGGCATTGAACACCAATGATAGAAGGCCAGATGAGTTGTAGAATGATATTAAGGATATCATCCATGAATAAAGCAAAAGATCATTACAAAAACAGAGGAGAAAGAAAAAACTAAAATGGATGCCAAAAGAGACCCTAAATATTGCACCAGAATGTCAAGAAGTCAAACCCAAAGAAAAACATGTCTAAGTAAATAGCAGAACAGATGGTTTCAAAGGGCACCTCAGGAGGACAAAACAAAGTATTATAATGGAATGTGCAGAGAGCTGGAATTGAAGAATAAAAAGAGAAAAACTCGCTCTTCATTTTTCAAGCTGAAAGGACTGACAAACAAATTTAGGCCTCATGTGGCAATGTTGAAAGATGCTTTGGGGAATATATTGAATGACCCAGAAAACATCAAAAGAAGATGGAGGGAATACACAGAGTCACTGTACCAGAAAGAATTGATTGACACTGAAAATTTGAGGAAGTACCATACTAACAGGAGCCAATGGTAATGAAAAAGGAAGTGGAAGTTGCATTGAAGGCATTGGCAAAAAATAAGGCCACAGGAATCGATGAGATGCCAATTGACTTGTTTCAATTAACAGATGCAGCCTTGGATGCACTCACCAGTCCGTGTCAGGAAATTTGGAGGATGGCTGTCTGGCCAATGGATTGGAAGAGATCTATATTTGCTCCTATTCCCGAGAAGGGTGATTCAACAGAATGTGGAAATTATCGAACGGTATAATTAATACCACTTGCTAGCAAAATATTGCTGAAGATCATTAAAAAACAACTGGAACAGTTCATAGATAGGGAATTGATGAAGTTGAAGTGGGATTTAGAAGAGGCCATGGCACCAAGGATATCATTGCTGATGTCAGATAGATCCTGGCTGCAAGTAAGGAATATCAGAAGAATGTCTATTTGTACTTTATTGACTATGAAAGGCTTTTGACTGTGTAGATCATGAAAAGTTGTTGCTGACATCGGGAAGAATGGGAAGATTGTGCTCATGAGAAACCTATACCTGGGCCAGGAGTTTGTTGTGCATATTTTGGACATTACTATTCCTGGAGAGGGACATGATGTTGGGAAGGGTAGAGGGTCAGCGAAAAAGAGGAAGACCCTCAACAAGGTGAATTGACAAAGGTGACTGCTGCAATAGGCTCTTGTGTGTCAGTAAGTGTGAGGATGGCTCAGGACAGGACTGGTTTCAGATCTTTTGTTCATAGGGTCGTTATGAGTTGTGCTTGACTCGATGGCACCTAACAACAACAACATGCATGTAAAAATTGGAAAATGAATAGGGAAAATTGAAAAATAATTCATTTTAATTACGATGTTGGTGGAAAATGTGGAATATAGCATAGATACAAGAAGACTGAATAAATCTATTTCAGAAGTACAGAGGGAGCTCTGGTGGCCTAGTGGCAAGAAGCTGCACGGTAATCCCAGAGGTACACAGTTTGAATCCACCAGATGCTCTGCTCGAGAAGGAGGGGCAATCTCCTCCTGTACCAGTCAGATCCAATTTGATGGTACACATAAAATAATAACAATAATAATAATTTTTTAAAAAGTTTTTTTTTTAAAAAAGAAGTACAGAGAGACTAGTCCTTAAGAACAATATTGATGAGACTTCATTTGGACATGTTATGAAAACAGACCAGTTTCTGGAGAAGAGCATCCTGCTTGGGAAAGTAGAGGAGTCATTGGGGGGATAAATATCCCAAAAAAAGATAAATTGACAGTACCTGCAATAATAATGGACTTAAGTAAGTAGAAATTGGGAACATTTGTACTATGTTTTGGGCTTTTGTACATAAGATCATTATCAGTTAGAAGCAACTAACAGGCATCCAACACAACAGTTTATACAATATTGCTCCCAAATGTGGGGTAAACCACAGCAAAGTACAAAAATACAATAAAAGTTCTACTATTCAAAGCCAGCCTTTCTTAATATTCATGAGGCTGGACTTTATGAGGATGAATATGGCATTAGGATTGGAGGAAGACTCACCAACAACCTACGTTATGTAGCTGACACAACCTTACTTGCTGAAACTGAGGAGGGCCTGAAGCATTTGCTGCAGAAGCTCAAAGACTGTAGTTTGCACCACTAAGAAGCATCATGATAGGTGAAGAAGAGACTGAAATTGTTAACAATTTCCCCTTGCTCAACTCCACAATCAACACTTTGGGTACTACCAGCCAGTAAATCAAAAGATTAATTGCATTAGGAAAGTCTGCTTTCAGAGGCCTTTCCAGAGTGTTGAAGAACAATGATGTCAGTCTAGAGACTAAGGTGTGCCTGATCCAGTCCATGATCTTCATAATTACTTGCTTTGCATTAGAGAGCTGAACAACGACTGAGGATGACAGAAGAGCTAATGTCTTTGAGTTGTGATGCTGGAGAAGAGTATTAATCATACCATAAACTGCCAAGAGAACTGATCGGTCTGTCCTGAGAGGGTAAAACCTAGCTCTTCTTTGAAAGCAAGGATTTTGAGACTCCCTCTCACATACTTGGGCATATAGCAAGGAAAGACCAGTCTTTGGAGAAGGCTATCATGCTTGGAAGGGTCAAGGGTCAGCACAATAAAAGAAGACCCCAGATAAGATGGTTGACACAGTAACTGGAGTAACGAGGGTAGGTGTGTCAGAGACAGAGACTGGCTCAGGATAGAGCAGGGTTCAGAGTTTTTGTGCACAGGGTCACTATGAGTCATATTCTACTAAATGGTATATAACAACATCAAACTATATGTTTATATATGCAATTGAATATGAAACTGAACATTACTCTCTATGTAATTACATGGGAGCACTGTTGATTTAGTGGCAAGAAGCTGTGCAGCAATCCCAAAGCTGTGCAGCTTGAATTCACCAGCTGCTCCATGGGAAAAGGATGGACAGTCTCATCCTGTGAGATTAACTGCCTCTGAAAACCTGCCAGAAGGTCAGCTATGGGTCAGTTCTGATTCAGTGATACACAACAAAAAAGAACACATAGAGAGAGAAATAAATGTATATATGTAGAAAGTGGGACAGAAATAGCAATGTTAGTCATGTGCATATGCATAATTAGTGTATTATATATATATTTTCCATTATATTTATTCATTAACACATAATAGTGTATTATACCATGGTGTGTTTAGGATTGTGTATTTTAATTTAAGTTTAATGATACATTTTTCATTTTATCAACAAATGTTCTTTGGAAATACTTTTTAATTGAATATATAATGATTTTTAATTTATTTTCTTAATGTTAACAATTTGGGTTATTAGAAAATAGTTTGAAAACTTCCTATTTTCTATTCAGTGTTGTTCCTAATGAATTTTCCTAAGCTGTTTGTTCTGTCTGATTTTATCAGTCTAATAAGAAGCCATGCTTCAACTTTCTGCTTTAGGCCGCAATTCCTGTGAACATGTCCAATGCATGAGTGAATGGACAAATTGGCATAGTAGGAGGGCATACACACACAAGTGAAATGATGGCTGACCGATTTCCCTAACTGCTGGAGGTTTAATGAGACTAGAGGATGTCTTGAGTTTTATTAGAAATCAAGACTCATCTATTTTAAAAATAAGGGGCAGTTCAAGCTAAGACACAAAAGGGTAGTGTCATATTTAGTTTACAGTTCTAATCACTGTCAGTGCCAAATGAAGCAGTAAGGAACAGTCTTGCTGAGCATGCAAACCGAGCAAGGCAAAACAAAACAGACTTTAAAAGTGGAGATGAGCTCAAACGGAAAGCATGACAAGACAATGAGGCCAAATGAATCGCATCCCTCCTTTATAGTCAAAAGTCCCAAATTTGCTCTGATCTGAGCATTAGAACGTACAAAAGCAACTGAATTGTGCTTAATTCTAACTGCCATGGCACGTCAATTCAGCCAGCAGAGATCATAAGACTATGCTCTTCCCTCATCTAAACTACTTCAGATTCGTAAATTAATCCTGCTGACATTCTTTTTTCATTTTGTCCAATTTCTTTATACCCTTACTAATACTGGTTATTAAACAGCTACCTATTATCTCTAAACTATTAAGACTTTCTTTTGCAAGTTGCTTTTAAATAGCTCCACAACCACAGATATTTTCAACTTTTTCTGAAATACCCTGGGTGGGGTTTTTTTTCTAAACTTAGTGAAACTAAGTTTTTGTTTCAAATCAGGAAATCAGCAGTATTTTGGAATATTACAGAATAACACTTTGTCAATATAGGGTGGCAAAAAGTCTGAGAAAAACATTTCTTTTTAATTTAACCATTATAGGTTTTGGGGGAGTAAGTCGCTAGTATGAGACCAGTTAAACTCCAATGATTGACACCTAAATGTACTGACTATAAAATTATTTCTGAAAATCAAGTATATCTATAATGAATTTATTTATTGGTTGTAGTTTTGGTTTGTTTATGTCTTTTAAAAATTCTTAACATGTTTTAGAAATCATTTTTATGGACCCTTATCTTAAAAATTTTGTTTCTTAATTTCATGCTTGTTTCCTCTGTGCTGCTTCTATAGAGTCCAAGGACAGTCTCTTCTTACTGATTCTTGGCACCGTGTGCCATATCTCCTGTTATAAAGTGATACCTCTGATTTCAACACAGATGTGATAAACTCATACTGTAATGACCACAAAGAATTGTGGAAGCTCTAGGTTTGTTAAAAACCATGTCCATAGGAAGTTATCATGCATAATCTTTATAGAGTCTTTGGCATACATCAATTTTTATAATTCAAGCACCATGTTCGGAGCTCATTATAGTACTTTTGTCTCCTTTCTCACACAGGAACAGAGCTTACATATGATGGAGACCTGACACCCAGAAGATCAGCCCCTTTCATTATTGGTCAATAATAAGGCTTGTCTATTTAATTTTAAGTTAACTCTTTTGTAATTTGTCTATCATTGCTAAGTGCTGGGAGCAAAGTATGGAATCACAGATTTATTTTTACAAATTAAAAACATTTTATGAAAGAATCAGGAAAAATATTAAAATATCAGCTACTACAACCTCCAAAGAAAGTAGCAGCGTGTAATATAAGAACAAAATCACTATTCTAATTTAATTTTTCAAACTTCTAAAATCTCAAAATACTACAAACTTCGACATTATTAAATTTGTTCTTCCTTTCTGTATTGATGATTAATTAATACTAATTTAAAAATTGTAGCATTAACTTCATTTTAACTATAATACCATATTTAATTTAGACATAAGAACTGATCCACTGGGTTTCTGAGCTTGGAAATAGCACATGAAGAGAGTACTCATTTTCTCCAAAGAAACTTCTAATGAATTTGAACCACCGCAGAGACTCAGCCTTTGAATTATCAGTGCAGCTTCCTATGGACAACATCATCAGTACTCCATAGACATTGGTCACTCATTTTCTTGCTCACTCATTGCTGATGAGTTGGTACCAACTTATAGCTGACCTTCCAATGGGTTTCTATGGCTGTAAATTGTACAAGAGATTGTCCATCATTGTGCCTCCGAGCCACTGGAGGATTTGAACTACCAGAGAGGCCTGGCATTTGGTTATCAACACAATATGAGTGGGGCAGGGAGGAAATTTAAATTTCTCTGGCTAATTGCTTCAATGCATATTTAAGGCTGCAGTTCTTGACCTTCTACAGCAAATGCTTCAGGTAGTCGTCCTTGCTTTCAGCAAGCAAGTTTGTGTCATCTATGTAAAGCAGGTTGTTAATGAGTTTTCCTTCAAACCTAATGCCGCATTCCTCTTCAGAAAGCCCAGCCTCTCCAATGATCTGTTCTGTATATAGATTGAAAAGGAATGGAGGTAAAACACATCCCTAAAGTACCCTCTTCCTGATTTTAAACCATGCAGTGTTTCCTTCCATGTTCTGATGACTGCTTCCTGGTCCAAGTACAGCTTTTGCATAAGCACAATCAAATGTTCTGGGATTCTGGGATTCACCTCAGAGTTAGCCACAATTTGTTGTGATGCACACAGTCAAACGCCTTTGCATAGTCGGTGAAACATAGATAGACATTCCTCTAGTACTCTTTGCTTTCAACGAAGATCCATATAAAATTAACTATAATATCTCTAGTCCCATAGCCTCTTCTAAATCCAGCCTGCACGTCAGACAGTTTTCTGTTGATGTGCTTGCTGTTCCAGTCCTTTTTTGATAATTCTCAGCAGAATTTAGCTTGGATATGATATTAATGATATTATTCAATAAATTCCATACTCTGTCTCATCACCTTTCTTTGGGATGGGAACAAATATGGATCTCTTTCAGTCAGTTGACAAGATGGCTGTTCTCAAGATTTCTTGGCACAACTTGGTGAGTGCACCCAGAGCAGCATCTGTTTGTTAAAATATGTAAATTTGTATGTTACCAATTACTGGGGCCTCATTTTTTGCCGAGACCTTCAAAGTAGCTTGAACTTCTTCCTTCATCACCACAGATTCTTATTAATTCATGATTGAAGTTCAATATGAAGAAAACAAAGATTCTCGCCACAGGGCCCATTGGCAGCATCAAAATATATGGTGAAAAGATTGAGATGATTACCAGCTTAAGTTACTTGGCTGCACAATCAACACTGTTGGTACCAGCAGCCAGGAAATCAAAAGAAAAATTGAATTGAGAAAGCCTGCTGGCAGGGACCTCTCTGGAGTACAAAAGAGCAATGATGTCAGTCTGAAGACTGAGATACACCTGATCCAGGCCAAGGTCTTCACAATTACTTGTTATGCATCAGAAAGCTAGAAAATCACTAGGAATAAAGGAGAATCAATGCCTTTGAGCTGTGGTGCTGGAGAAGAATATTGAATATAACATGGACTGCTAGGAGAACACACTGATTTTTTCTGGAAAGGGTGATTCTGAAGCTCCCTCTGACATACTTTGGGCATGTTGCAAGGAGGGACCAGTCCTTGTAGAGACTGGGAGGGTGGAGGGACATCATGCTTGGGAGGGTGGAGGGACAGCACAAGAGAGGAAGACCCTCAAAGAGATGGATTGACTCAAAGAGTGGGGTAATTGGAGTGTGTGTCAGAGACAATAAAGTTGGATATCCTGTAGGATAGAGCAGTGTTCAGATCTGTTACACAGAGGGTCGCTGTGAGTCACAGCACATAACAGCAGCAACCAGCTAATTATTCCTCAAGTGTAAAATGTTGGTGTTGAGGTGAGCAATGTGTCCTGCCCTGTCCATCTCTCTGGTTTTCTAGGTATTCTAAAACTTATAAATTACTATGATGTAACAATAGCTTTGAAAGTTATTATTATAAATGTTCCAGAAAGTTTCCCTAAATAAACTTAGAGGTATTAATCAAATAATATTCATGGAAGAAGTCTCAATAAATCAAACATCATATTCCAATGGACAAATGTGGTGTCAAAGACCTATTTAAAGTACTAAGGAACAAGGATGTTAATGTAAAGACTATCGTACACCTAAACTAAGCTGTAGTACTTCCAGTTGCTTTATATGCGTGCAAAATGCAGACAAAGAATAAGGAATGCCACAAAATTGATAACTTTGAACTGTGATCTTGGTGAAGAGTATTGAATACAAATCATGGACTACCAAAAGCAAAACAAATCTTCCTTAGAGAAAGTGCAGTCAGAGCGTTCCTTGGAGGCAAAAATGGTGAGACTTCATCTCACATGCCTTGTGTATATTATCAGGAAAGTTGAGTCTCCCAAAAAAGACAACATGCTTGCAAAGAGAGTAAGATCGTTACCAAAATATATTGACTCATTGACTGTAACAAGATTTTAAGCACACACAGCAGATACTATAAAACTGCATAGGATCTGGAAGGCTGTTATTAGTTTGAGTCAGTTCTATGGCACTAAAAGACAGCACAATCACATATCTTATAAAATTAATTTAAAATGTACAAAAGATATGTTCTTCTTGCAAGGTGCTGTCAAGCTGTGACTCATAGAACCTATATGAACAATGCATCTAAGTCTTGCCCTATCCGGTACCATTCTCATTATATCTGATACACTTGAGCTCATTGTTACAGTCACGATGTTGATCCACCTTGATGAGGATCATTCTGTCTTTTGTTGACCCTAAAGCTTCCAAATACTATGCCCTTTTCCAGTAACGGACCTCTCATAGCAACATGCCCAAAATGTGTGAGATGAGATTTGTTATCTTTGCCTCCAGGGAGCACTCTGGTTGCCTGTCCTCCAAGAAATATCTGTTCTTTTGCCAGTCCATGGGATATTCAGTATTCTTTTCCAACGCCACAATTCAAAGGCATTGATTTTTCTGTCATCCTTACTTATTGTACAGTTTTCAGATGAACACCAAGTAATTGAAAAGGACATGGCTTGAATCAGATGCACTTTTGTTTTTAAACTGACCTCAGTGGTCCTTAATACCTTGGAGAGATCCTGACAGCATATTTACACAAGG
>NW_006399938.1:1280279-1282449 GCF_000299155.1 Elephantulus edwardii | reverse complement strand
TGACTGGGGTGAGATGATATCTCATAGTTGTTTTAATTTGCATCTCTCTTAGAGCTAGGGATTTTGAACATTTCTTCATGTGCTTGTTAGCCATCTGAATATCTTCTTCCGTGAAGTATCTGTTCATATCCTGTGCCCATTTTTCTATTGGATTATTTACCTTTATCTTGTTGTGGTGCTCAAATATTTTTATAAATTCTGGATATAAGTCCCTTATCTGATACGTCATTACCAAATACATTTTCCCGGTCTGTGGCTTCCCTTTTTACCTCTTGGAGAAAGTTTTGGATGTACATAGGGATTTGATTCTTAGAAGATCCCATTCATCTATTTTATCTTCTCCTGGTTGTAGGATCTTTTGATTTCTTGAGTGCTGATACCAAGGATGTTGATTGTAGATCCAAACATGATGAGTTTGCTGACAACTTCAATCTTCTATTTTTCATGATTCTGCCTATTGATCCATTGGTGAGGATTTTTACTTTTTTGATGTTGAAATATAATCCATATTGAAGCTTGTACTCTTTGATCTGCAGCAAACATTTCAAGTCTTTCAACATGCAAAGTTATATCATTAACACAACACAGCTAATAATTCCTCAGATCCACAGAGAATTCTCAGAAATTCAAGCTGGATTTATAAGAGACCTTGACACCGTTGTTGGTATTAGATGAATCTTGACTGAAATAGATAAAGTAGGATGTTAATTTTGTGTTTTATTGACCATACAAAGGCATTTAATTATATGACTCATTACATATTATGGCTTATATTAAGAAGAATGGGAATTGTAGAACACTTAATTATGCTCATGTGCTCATATGAAAACTATTCCTAGACCAAGAAACTGTTGTCTAAAGAAAGGAAGGGAATACTGCATGGTTTAAAATCCAGAAGAGTGCGTGTCAGATTGTATGTATACTTTTTCAGTATCAATTCAACCTATACATCAAGCAAATAATTTGAGAGGCTGGAATTTAGGAAGAAGAATAGGGCATCAGGATAGAGAGATAAGGAAAAGAGACATTGTGTTGTTGTTGCTAAGTACTGTTGAGTCACAGAGACTCATAGCGACCCTATGAATGAAAGTCCTGGACACCTCCTGAATAACTTTCATCCTCTCTCCAGGTCCCTATGGTTTCCAGAGGCAAGCTATTGTGGAAGTGGGCGCCACTCCTGCTTCCAAGCTTGTTTTAATTGGGGAGCTTCACCAAACTCTGTCCACCATGAATGGATGGAGTAGAGATTGAAATTGTCAACAATTTCATCTTGCTTAGACCACAATTTACACTCTTATTACCAGCAGTAAGGAAATAAGGAGAGGCAAATAACTGAGAATATCTGCAGTTAGAGACCTTTTCAAATTATTGAGGAGTAACGATGAGAGTTTGATGACTAAGTTGCATCTTTCCCAGGTCATAGTCTTTCTGATCACTTGCTATGCGTTTGAGAGCTGGACAGTGAATAAGGATGACAAAACAATTTATGCCTTTGAGCTGTGGTGTTGAAGAACAGCACTGAACATCCAATGGATGGCCAAAGGAACAAACAAATATCTCCTGGAGAGGGTGCAGTCAGAATGTTCTTTGGAGGCAAGAATAATAAGACTTTGCCTCACATACTTTGGGCATGTTGCTAAGAGAGGCTATTCCTTGGAGAAGGACATGATGCTAGGAAGAGTGGAGGGTCAGCAAAGGAGAGGAAGATCCTTGAGTAGGTGGATTGAAGTGGTGCCTGCTGCAGTGGGCTCTTGTGTGTCAGGAAGTGTGAGGATGGCATAGGATAGACAGGTTCAGATCTTTGTTCATAGAGTTGCTATGAGTTGTACTTGACTTAATGGCATCTAAGAACAAAAAATAACAATGTTATTTAATATTAATAGTGCTTATCATATTATGCATTCACACAATATGACAGAATTTTTGTCGTACACATAAAATGGTTATCTTCTTTGTAGAAACAGTACTATTTGTCATTTGGCCAATCTTGTACATCAGGTGCTAGATTTTTTTTTCTTTGAGTTTTTGTGCTTATATACTTAATTTTAATATTAACTTTTTGCTTTTAAAAGATATCTTTGGGTGTGTTTCATACTTTATTAACATTTTGTTTCATATAATCATTCCCATACATTGTGTTTCATAAAACTAATCAACATTTTTTTTCTAT
>NW_006399938.1:1211991-1277005 GCF_000299155.1 Elephantulus edwardii | reverse complement strand
GTCTTCTCTCTCTTTCCTTTTGTGAGTTTTGCTAGTGGAGTATCGATTTTGTTGACCTTTTCAAAGAACTAACTTCTAGTTTTGTTGATAGTTTCAATTGTTTTTCTGTTTTCTATTTCATTTATTTCTGCTCTTGTTTTTATAATTTCAGTTTTTTTAGAAAACTAATCAACATTTGACTATAACCAACACTACCCCATCTTTTCAAGTCCCCATCAGATCTTTTCCATTTCTTTTACCACCTCTCTCCATTCACCAAATTGTGCAACCTCATAATTTCCCCCAACCTATCCTCTCCACTCTGCTTTCACCCCTTCCCCCTTAGGACCCTCATAAATGTTTTGCTCGTTATTCTTTCTTCTATTATTACAATAATAGTCTTATGCAGGATTGTGTCAATTGAGGAGGACGTGAAAGCACTTGCTGCAGAGGGTCAAGGACTGCAGCCTTCAGAATGGATTGAGGATCAATATCAAGAAGACAAAAATTCTTACCACTGGACCAATTGGCAGCATCAGGATGGATGGTGAAGAGATTGAGATCATTCACAGGTTTAGTTTGCTTGGCTCCACAGTCAACACTCTTGGCAACAGCAACCAGAAAATTAAAAAACTTATTGCGATAGGAAAGACTGCTGTTCAGGACTTCTCCAAAGTACTGAAGAGCAATGGTGTCACTCTGGAGACTAAGGTGCGCCTGATACAGGATATGGTCTTTGCAATCACTTGCTATGCATCAGAAAGATGGAAAACGACTAGGGAGGATAGAAGGAGAATTGATAACTTTGAACTACAGTGCTGGAGAAGAGTATTGACTGTACTTTGGACTGTTAAGAAAAGAAACAGGTTCATCCTGGAGAGGGTTAAACCGGGCTGCTCCTGGGAGGCAAGGATTCTGAGGCTTCATCTGACATGCTTTGGACATGTTGTAAGGAGGGACTGGTCCTTAGAGAGGGATATCAAGCTTGGGAGGGTAGAGTGACAGTGCAGGAGGGGAAGACCCTTTATGAGGTGGCTTGATTCAGTGACTAGGATAATTGGGGTGGGTGTGTCAGAGATGGTGCAATTGGCACATAGGTGTACCTAGGGTCGCTATGAGTCACAAACAACTCGATGGCACATAACAACAAGAAGTCTTATTCAGTATTAGTCCTTATGAGATTGAGTTCGTTCATTCAGAATAATGTTCTCCAGTCTCTCAAGTTATGTAGTATTTTTCAAAATCATTGTTCCTGAGTGCTGCATAGTATTCCATTGTGTGAATGTAGCATAATTTCTCAATCCATCCTGTTGTAGTTTGACATTGAGCTGTTTCTATGTTCTTGCAATGATGAACACCAACCACTGTTAGAAACATTGGTGTACAAATCTCCTATCTGTAGAAACAGAGGCAATATCATTACTGATCTTAGATCGTTGATAGGCCACTTCCCCTTGATAGCCATTAGCATCTGATGCAGTCTTGACCAATGAGACCAGTGTTACTTACTGTGAGGTTTCTGGAAATATTTTCTTCCCAAGTCATTTGTTGCCATCAAGTTGACTCCAACTTACGACAACTCTTTAAGTTTTTCAAAGCTGATTAGTGCTTTATAAGTTTGTCAATGCCTGATTTTCTGAAGTATAAAAATTTTATTCTGAAGTGTCACTGGTGGACCTTAAAACCTTCAACTTTTTATTAACAGTTCAGCATGTTAACCATTTGCACCATCCAGGATCTCCTTCTTCACTATGTCGTTGTGTACCATCAAGTCAAAACTAACTCATACCTGACTCTCCACCAGATTTTCAAAAGCCATAACTTGCGCTAGAGGAGATTTCCCAGTTTTCTCCCATGGAGCAACCAAATGGTGGATTGGAAGCACATTCCTTTGTGTTGGCAATGCAGTTCTTTACCTCCTGACCACCAGAGTTCCCTTTCCTCATGATGTTGTTACTGTTGTTGTTTGTAGTGTGTGCTGTCAAGTTGGAACTGACCCATAGCTAATCTCCCAGCATATTTCCATAGGCAGTTAAACACACAAGAAGAACTTGCCTATCTTTCTTATACAGAACAGCTATTGGATTCTAGCTGCATAGCTTTGGGTAGGCAGAGAAAGTCCTTATTATTAATCCATCAGAGCTCCTATTCCTCATTATAGTAGGAGCTAAGTTAGAAATGTTGTTTTTAAAATTTTTTTCCGCTTTCATAGAACTCTGAGTTCAGCAAGTAGCCTCTTGGGATATGGTGACAGTCTAAGAGAACAAGCCAAAACAATGAGAATGGCAGAACAAAGAGATGGAAAGAACCTGAGAACTTGATGACTTTGTTAAATCTCCCACTTTAAATTAATCAACCCTGGAATGATCGCATCTCCAATACTCTAATTGTGCAAAATTGTTCCTAATGTTAGGTAATTAAGTGAATTTCTATGATGAAAGAATAAAAGAAATACGACTCATACAGAAAAATGACATTTAATACTTCCAACATCCTTGATATAATAAAACTTGTAATTTCATGACTGTGATTCACATACACTTTTTCCAGACTCTAAAACTTGTATTCTTAAGTAACATGTTAAATTGACTCACAAAAGATACTTTTGATGCACACAAATAAATATTTGTATTTTCTTACCTATCTTTAGTTATTAACTACAGATCTACTGAGCTATGAACTATGTTCTCTATATTTTCACTTTCTCTTTTGCCTTAGTTAAAATATTGCTATAATCTTTATCTTCTCAGCATGACTTGATATTTTTCCTATTTTCCCCCCTCTATCTTTAATATCTTTAAATATTTTATATTAACGTGACTGGTCAGCTAAACTACTAGTATCTGTAATATCTGAAGTTAATGTCAATTTTCCTTTATTAAAGCATTCATTTTTTTTTTCTTATTCTTGGGACAAACCATACCATTGATCCGTAAAGACCTCATTAACTAATAGTTATTAGGAAATCTGGTGGGGTTTTATTCAACTGGAACTTTTTCATAAGCTAAACATAGCCCAGGAAGTTTAAAAAAAAAAAAAAGAAAAGAAAAAACTCTCTATAGGAAGGCTCTCACTCCCTCTGAGAAACCTTCTGTGATGTTCTTTCTATTGGCACTAAAATCTTTCCCCAATGACCTTGAACATCTTCATTCTTTTTTACCATGTAAAATCAGCTGGTGATTCACTTTCAATATCTCGTGTACCTTACATAATTTTTTGTTGTTGTTGTTTTAAATCTTGGACTTGTGATTTTCACCAAGGGCACAATAAAAAGTCCTTGTATATACTTAGCTGAGTCATTTTGAGGCACAATAAGTGAACTTTTCTTTACTCCCTTCATATTTTATTGGGCAGAGAACCTTGCTCCCTGGAAAACACTCATCTCCAAGGTTTTAGTAAGACTGTCAGGATGAATTAGCATTAAATGCAATATTCATTATCCCTTCAACTCTATAGAGGTGAGTAAGAAAGTTCAGCTTCTGTGTCAAAGGAGATTTGTCTATTCACTTAGTGAACTCAACAGAAGAGTCATTTCTAGGCCAGTAAGGACACATTTGAAAAATATTTTGTTAATATCACATTTATATAGAAATAATAACCATCTGAAACAATATAGAATAGATTACATCTAAAATAACATGAATTAATAAAAATCATTATCAGAGCTTTTGTAATTTAAATGTTATCACTTTCAGAAGAAGTTTTCAAACACTAGAGCTTATACACTCAGATTTTAGCTATTATTTTAATAAATTTTATTACATTTTCCCCAAGTGACAGTAGATAAAAGTCACAACATAAATTGGGGAAAGGGTTAAGAGGATTCTTTTAATGGATACATATTGAAAGCAAAGAAAAAGACCAGTAAGAAGGAAAGACATCATTTTACAAACTGTATAGTCTAATTAGTAACATCCCAACATACTTGAAAATTTCACTATCTCATGGTTCAGAATTATTATTGATATTTTTATTATAACTTTAAGTAATATTTCAATATCTGATAATATTTAATATATGTGACTTTGCACCTTCAGAAAAACAGGCTCTAGTGGTTAGTGGATAGGAGGTTGTACTGTCAATCCAAAGGCTAGTGGTTCTCAAACATGGCTGGGAAAAAGTAATTTAAATTGATTATTCCCATCATTAACTTAAAATCTAAAGAAAAACACATATTTTATAAAACAAATATAATCAATACCCCACCCAAATCTGTTTAAATACTGTCAAATTTTCTGTTTAACTTTTGAGAATTATTGTGAAGCATTTATTTGTAAAACTCTAGCATAACCCATTTGTAACATAGCATGGTTCATTTAACAAATGCAAGAATTTTCCCATTTAAAGATGTCATTTTAAATAACATGTAGGTTATTTAAGGAAAAACTTTATAACAATTTCAGTAGATGCTGGAATAGTTTGGGAACAAACTATGGACTTGGCCATATTCCATCAAGAAGCCCAAGAGAACAATAAACTGATGGGCAGCTTCCTAGGATCATTTTTTAAAAACTGAGTTGCTAACATTTATTTATATCTGAAAGCAATGGACTAGGGAGTGGTACTTATCAAAATTTGGGAATAACTGAGTTGATTAGAGCTTGAAGGATGGCCAAGAACAAGTTAAAGTGAAGGGATATGGTACCAAGAAGAACCAGAAAATAGGAATAAATTGACAGATGAAAATAAAAGTAGATAGACATGTAATAATGAAAATAGAATTCTGTCTATCAGGACTTTCAGGTATTCTCATATACTTTTCTTGAAAGTGGTTTCCTAAAAGTACCAAAATGTTTTACGTTAATGTTGTTAGGTGCTATCGAGCTGACTATGACTCATGGCAAGCCTATGAGCATATTGAAGCCTTGCTCCATCCAGTATCACTCTCACAATCCCCGCCATGCTCAAGACCATTGTTGCAGTCACTGTGTCAATTCATTTCTTCAAGTTTCTTCTCTCTCATGGACCTTCTATTTACACAAGAATAATATCATTTTCCAAGGACTAGCACCTCCTTACAAAATGTCCAAAGCATATGAGACAAAGTTTTATTCTAATAAGTAGCTTATAAGGAGCACCTTTGTTGTATTTCCTCCAGACAGATTTATATGTTCTTTTGTAAATTTGTAGTATGGTAAATATTCTGCGCCAAAATCACAGTTCAAAGTCATCAACTTTCTCTCACCTTCCTTATTCATGGTCCAAGTTTCACATGTTTACGAACTAATTAAAAATGCCGTAATGTGGGTCGGACTACACCATGCCATGAAGGTTATGTAATAAATTTCAACACATCTTTCTCAACGCTCTCTAATATCATGAAATGTTTGTTTTATGTGCTGAAGCTCATTTTAACGGGAATGCCTTGAAATAAAAATAAAAACAGAAATGTATTAATTTAAAGTTGAAAGTTTCTAGAAATAAATAGGTCAAAATACTTGGAATAAAAAGAGAGAGAAAGTAAATCAATTGCTATTATGATTTTTATAAGTGAGCACTGGCAGCCTAGTGACAAGAGGTTCCAATCCACCAGCTGCTCCACAGGAGAAGGATGGGCAATCTCCTTCCATGCCTTTGAAAATCTGCTGGAGGGTCAGCTATGGCTTGGTTCCGACTCAACAGTACACAACAACATGATGATTGTTATATGTATAAAATGTAAAAAGAAGACATGTAAAATAATTAAAATTTTCTTAAGGATTTAAAAAAGAATCCAGTTAAGTATCCAGAGAGCTCTAGTGCCTAGTAGTAAGGAGTTGCATTGGTAATTCAAAAGCATGTGATTTGAATGAGAAAGTTGCCCCAGAGAAGAAAGATTGACAACATCCTTAAGTGATTTATTGCTTCTAAAAACCCACTGAAGAGTCAGCTATGAGTTAATTCTAATTCAAAAGCATGTAACAACAAAAGCAGACATCTAGATAAAAATAAACAAAATTAAACATCTAATATGTTAAAGAAGTTGTTCATGTTCATTCAGAGAAATAAACAATGCATACTAAGGACCGTAGTCTTCAATTTGGATTGAAGCTCAGTCTCAAGAAAACAAAGGTTCTCACCATTAGGCAAATTGACAGCACCATGATAGATGGAGAAGAGATTGAGATTATTAACAGTTTCAGCTTGCTTGGTTCCACAATCAACATTTTGCATCAGCAGTCAGGAAATCAAAACACATATTGCATTAGGAAAATCTGCTGTCAGGGACGTCTTCTGAGTGCAGAAGAGCAATGATGTCTGTCTAGAGACTAAGGTACACCTGATCCAAGCCATGGTCTTATCAATTGCTTGCCATGCATCAGAAATCTGGACAACGATAGAAGAAGAATTGATGCCTGTGAGCTGTGGTGCTGGAGAAGAGTACTGAATATACCATGACTGCTAGGAGAACCTCCTAAAGAGGATGAAACCAGGCTGTCCCTTGGAGATAGGATTCTGAAGCTCTGTCTGACATACATTGGGCACTTTGAAATTAATTTACACAGTGACTGAGGCAATGAATATAGATGTGTCAGAGTTAGTGAGATTGGTTCAAGATAGAGCAGGGTTCCGAGCTACCGTGCATACGAACTCTGTTGTAGGGTGAGTCAAGAGAACATAACAACAACTATATTGTACTATATGTCTAGATGAGATGAACTCATCTCCTTGTTGTTAAGTCATAACGAACTCATAGCTGAACCTCCATTGATTTCTGTAGCTATAAATTACACAGAAGGAAATAGCACATTTCCCCCATAGAGTTACTGATAGATTTGAACTATCAGAGAGGTTTGACCTCTGAATTAATCCAACTCTATACATATTATGGTCTGCGAAGACACCAAAAATGTCTGTTCTGAAGAGGGTGCAACTAACTTGCACTCTGAAGGCAAAGATTTTGAAGCTCCACCTCACATACCTTGGGTATATTGCAAGAGGGACCAGTCCTTTGAGAAGGACATCATGCTTGAAAGGTTAGAGGGACAGCGCAACAGAAGAAGACCCTGGATGAGATGGATTGACACAGTGCCTAGGGTAGTAGGGACAGGTGCGCCAGAGACAGTGAGACCGGCTCAGGATAGGACAGAATTCAGAGCTATTGTACATAGGGTCAATATGAATCACAGGTAACTCAATGGCATATAACAACAACAACAACAACAACAACAACAACATTTGAACTCTACCACTATAGTTTCCTGTAAATGATATTAAAAGTAAAATATTAATTACCTACACTTTTAATGCAAGATCGGTCATAATAGAATAGAAATTGAAAGATACAAACAATAAACATAAGTACTACTGTTGTTTTTAAGTGTCATATGACTCATAGCAGTTCTATGAATGATGAATGGAACTTTACCCTGCCCTGCACCATCCTCGTGATCTCTTCCATGCTCTAGCACATTGTTGTAGTCAATAGATATATTCAGATAAAGCTAGAGCTCCAGAGAGAACTTATTTGATAAAAGACAAAAAAAATAGGCTGTAAAAAGAGGCTGTAAATCACACAAAAGTAAGTAGACATTTCTTATTGGAGCAGTTAGTAGATTCAAATTGTGTGCCTATGGGTTGGCAAATCTTTGCACACTTGTCCACCAGAGCTCTTATGAGCAATAGAACAGGCATAATTATTTTCTGAGGACAAACTCCCAGCTTTCTGTCTTTACACTGTCTCAAGAGAGTATGCCTTTGAGCATCATCATGACTTACAGTCTCCTCATTCCCACCAGAGGATTATTGGCCTTCATGCATTTGGGAGCAATACTTTCAAGTCAACTCACCCTAACATAACAGGATCATTCTCCCCCTGAACTTCTTGATTATTTCCCAACGTCAGGTTTACTCCAAGTAAGCGAACCTTGTCAATATATTTTACAACCTATAAAACACTACATAAATGCTATTTATCAACATTATTTCTTAAACATGGTCCAAGGCTCCCAAGTGCCATTCAGAAACCCACAAAGGTGACCTACCTATCCCTACTATAAAGGCACAACACTAAGATCAAATCAGCAACTCTGCTTCTTGCAAATAATTTCATCAACCTTAGTAGAATATCTCATATTACTTTCTTTCAAAAGGCTATTTTAAATCATTTCCACTTTCCTGAAACACCCAATCCCACCCAATTCCTTTTATTTTTGTACAGATGATCTCATCTTCTATTGTACCAAGAATATGGAGACCATATGACATAAACACCTTAATTTCTATTATTCACTATATCTAGAAAATCTCACTTATTCATTGCAAAACCTTAATTATTCTTTCCAAATTCTGGGTGAAAAATGAGTTTCTTTATTAAAGTTATTTTAATCCTTACTAAAAAGAAATATTAATATTTTTACTTCTTTTTAATCCAGTTCTCCACAATATCCACTGGAATTTGCACCATCCAGTTTCAACTTTATTTCTCATTGAATTTCAGCATCTCTCTGACCTAGTAGCTAGAGAGTTGAAATGCTAACTCAAAGTGGCACCTCTCAGATAATTTGGATCCACCATAGGTTCCAAATGTATAATCTCTTCAATTGTGATTTACAGGTCCTTAAAGCTGCTGGAAAGTCAGCTATGAGTTGATTCTAACTCAATGGCAATGAATTAGGGAATGAGAATGTTCTCTCTTTTACTTTAAAAACACTCTTGATCATTAAAGTTTTTGGAAGTTTTTTAAGGTATCATAGAATCAAGTACAACTCATTCACACCCTGTTTCATACCATCATTCCCATACACTTTGTTTCATAAAATTAATCACCATTGATTTATGCCTTTTATAACCCTGGCTTTTCAGGTCCTCATTTGATCCTTCCCAATTCCTTCATCCTCTGCCTTCGCTTATCAGCTCTGCAGCCACAATATTTCCTCCCCTCCCCACCTTTAGACCATCTTCTCTCTCTCTTTCCCGCTTTGAACTCTTGTGCACATCTTACTAGTCATCTTTCTATTTTATGATAATGATCTTGTGCAGTATTTGTCCTTATGAGATAGAGTTAGTTCACTCAGCAACATAGTCTCTAACCTCTCCCATGTTCTGTATTATTTTTAGAAATTATTGTTCCTGAGTTCTGCATAGTATTCCATTGTGTGAATGAACCAACATTTCTCAACCCATGCATTTGTTTATTTGACATTTGGCCTACTTCCATTTTCTTGTTACTGGAAATAATGCTGCTATGAACGATACAAAAATTTTTGTTTGTGTCTCAATTCTGTTTTCCTCAGGATATATTCCTAGTAGTGGAATAGCTGGGTAATATAAGTTTTTCTATTCACCTTTCTAAGGAAATGCCAAACTGCCTTTCATTATGATTGTACCACTTTACAATCCCACCAATAGTGTAGGAAAGTACCAATCTCTCCACATCCTTTCCAACATTTGTTGTTTGCTGTCTAGTTAAACTTTGCCACGGCTGCTGGAATGAGATGGTATCTCATTATAGTTTTGATTTGCATCTCCCTTTTAACAAGTGTGGTTTTGAGCCTTTATTCATTTGCTTGTTGGTCATATGAATGTCTTCTGAAAAAAAGTCTATGTCTTTTTTCCATTTTTTAATTGGGTTATCCTTCTTTTTCTTGTGGAGACTGTGTAGTATTTTGTAAACTTTTGTTATGAGACACTTGTCTAAGATATCATTGTCAAATATATTTTTCTGGTCAATATGTTTTCTTTTCACCTTATCAGAAAAGGAGTTTTATTCACATAAGGACTTAATCTTTCATCAATGTCATCCTCCCTTTGTTGTGTTCAACTGAATTTTATACTTTGAAAATATCTTCGGATGTTTGTCATGAATGGGTAGACTTAATAGCAATGTGTTTCAGTTTTGATAAGTGGGAAATACTCTTAAGAGACCAAAATATTTTATAAAGGATAAATTCTGGAACCTGTTTTCAGAGGCTGATGGAGATAAACATGGAAAATATTAAGAAGCAGAGCAATTTCAAGTCCTCAATATTTAGTAAGGATATTAGTAGGGTAGAAGTAGCCTTTAGTTGTTATTGTGTATTTGGTTTGGTTTGCTTTTTTCTTTTTACCAAGGTTATACATAAAAATATTAGTTTTTACATTCAAAGAAAAATAATTATTTCATCAGAGATTAAACTTAAATAAGTTGTTGTTGTTGTTGCTGCTGCTGCTGTTGTTGTTGTCATGTGCTGCCAAGTTTCCCACAACCTGTCCTGAACTAGTCTCACTGACTTCAACACACCTAAGCACAATACCCCAGTTACTGGGTCAATCCATTTCATCCAAAGTCTTCCTCTCCAGGGTTGTCCCTCCACCCTTGCAAGCATGATGTCCTTCTACAAGGACTGGCCCCTCATCGCCACATGCCCAAAGTATGTGAGAGGAAGCTTCAAAATCCTTGCCTGCAAGAAGAAACTTGGTTTCATCTTCTCAAAGACAGACCTATTTGTTTTCCTGGTGGTCCATGGTATATTCAATATTCTTCTCCAGCAGCACAGCTTAAAGGCATCAAATCTTCTACTGTTATCCATAGTCATCATCCAATTCTCTTATAAATAACTGCCTTGGCAAGACCATGGCCTAGATTGAGAACACCCCAGTATCTAGAATGACATCACTGCTCTTGAGAACTTTGGAAAGGTCCCTGACAGCAAAATTCCTCAGTGCCAAGAGTGTTGACTGTGAAGCCAAGGAAGCTGAAATTGTTAACATCCTCAATCTCTTCTCCATCCAACATGATGCAGCCAATTGGCACAGAGGTGAGAATCTTTGTCTTGATGTTGAGCTTCAATCCATATTAAGGACAATAGTCTTTGACTGTCCGCAGCATATGTTTCGTGTCCTCCTAAGTTTTGGCAATCTGCATAACGCAGGTTGTTGATGAATCTTTCTTCAATTCAAGTCCCACAGTCCTCTTCACACATCCAGCCTCCTGGATGATCTGTTCTGCATACAGATACATTCCTTTCCTGATTTTGAACCAAGCAGTGTTTTCTTCCTCTGTTCTGATGATCACCTTCTGGTCCAAGTATAGGTTTCACCTGAGCACAATCAAGTGGTCTAGAATTCCCATTTTTCTTAAGGTTAGCAACAATTTTTTTTAATTGTTTTTGTGATCTGTACAGTCCAGGAGGCAGTTATCAGAACAGAGCAAGGAAACTCTACATGGTTCTAAATGGGAAGAGTATGTGCCAAGGATGTGTCCTATCTCCATACTTTTTCAATCTATATGCAGAACAGATTATTCAGGAAACCTGGCTCTATGAGGAGAAATATGGCATCAGGATTGGAGGTAGACTCATCAACAATCTGTGTTATGCAGATGACACAACCTTGCTTCCTGAAACTGAGAAGGACCTGAAGCAGTTGTTGCAGAAGGTCAAGGACTGCAGCCTTCAATATGGATTGAAGCTCAAAATCAAGAAAATAAAGATTCTCACCACTGGGCCAATTGGCAGAATCATGTTAGAAGTAAAGAGATTGAGATTGTTAACAGCTTCAGTTTGCTTGGTTCTACAATCAACACTCTTCATGCTAGCAGCCAGTAAATAAACAAAGGTGAATTGCATTGGGAACATCTGCTGTCAGACACCTCTCCAAAGTACTGAAGAGCAACGAAGTCAGTCTGAAGACCAAGGTGTGCCTGATACAAGCCATGGTCTTTGAAATTACTTGCTATGCATCAGAAAGCTGGACAACTACTAAGGACGATAGAAGGAGAATTGATGCTTTTGAGCTGTGGTGCTGGAAAAGAGTATTGAATATACTATGGACTGTTAGGAGAACAAACAGGTTCATCCTGGAGAGGTTGAAGCCAGGCTGCTCCTTAGAGGCAAGGGTTCTGAAAATTTGTCTGACATACTTTGGACATGTTGCAAGGCAGGATCAGTCCTTGGAGAGGGTGGAGAGACAGGGCAGAAGAGGAAGACCCTCAATGAGGTGGATTGATTCAGTGACTAGGGTAATGGAGAAGGTATGTCAGAGATGATAAGATTGGGCACAGGATAGAACAGGGTTTAGAGCTGTTTTACATAAGGTCACTATGAGTTGCAGGCAACTCAATAGCACATAACAACAAAAACATACAGTCAAATGCCTTTGCATAGTCAATGAAACACAAATAGACATTCCTCTAATACTCTGCTTTCAGCTAAGATACATCAGCTATGATGTCCCTACTACCAACTTTCAACCCAGCTTGTATTTCTGGTGATTCTCTGTCAATGTTCTGTTCCAGTCAGTTTTGCACTTAAGTGCAATATTCAGAGTCTCTTCTGACATCCATCTTGGTCTTTTGTTCCTCCTCTGACTTTGCAATGATCTTTTGCATTCTTCACAGATGATATTCTTGATTTTCTCCCGTAGCTTATCTAGTCTTCATTCATTTAGTGTTCAAGGTCCCCAAACTGTTTTTTGCAATGGTTTTTAAATTCAGGTGGGATAGCCTTAAGGTCAAATTTTTGTTCCTGCGGATTTTCCTTCTTTAGCTTTAGTTTGAACTTGTGTATAGTGGATGGTTTGTTCCATAAGCAGCACCTGGTCTATTTTTCACAGCTGATATTGATCTTTTCCAATGATTCTTCCCACAGATGTAATTAATCTGATTCCAGTGCATATCATCAGGTGAAATCCATGTGTACAGTCATCATTTATGTTTCTTATAAAAGTTATGAATAAGTCATTGATTGTGCAGAACTCTCCACTCTCATTTCTGTCTCCATGTTTACTGACTACTTATCCTTCTTCCCTGTCCCTAACTTTTACATTCCAGTCACTCATTATCATTAATACATTTTTATATGTTTGCTTTCTGACTGCGAAAGTTTATAGAAATCATCCATTTCCTCTTCTTTGTCTCTGGTTGTTGGTGCAAATACTTGAATGATAGTGGTGGTATTCACTGAACTTTTTTGTATGTGCATGGATATTTTCCTGTCACTCACAGCATTTTAATTCAAAATGGATCTAGAAATGACTTCTTAAGCTATGGAAGTTACCCCAGATTTCCTCAGCTTTTCATCTCTGGTGTAGTGGATTATATTATTGTCTAATTTTAAATGTTCCATGACGACCCATCTCATTTGCCAACATCTAGTATGTCAATATTTATGCCTGACATTTTTTTAGCAATGTCCAATTTTCCTACATGCATGCTTATCACATACCACATTCCAATCACAAGTGTCTGCTTACAATTGTTCCTCCTCGTTTGTGTTCCCTAATTCAAGCCTCTGGGGCTATATCTGCTAGTCTACTCTAAGCATGCTCTATTATATATAGGATTTCTGAAGACCTGTTATTTTGGAACCCCAAAACCAACCCATTAACCTATAGTCAACTGATATTTAAAAGGTAAGAATACACACTAAATGGGGAAATGGTAGCTTTTTTAACAATTAGTGCTGGAAAATTTTACCTTTATCTGTGAAGGATTTTGATGCTTCATCTCAGATATTTTGGGCATATGACCAAGAGGCACCAGTCCTTGGGGAAGGATTTCATGCTCAGACGTGTAGAGAGAAAGCATCAGACAGGAAGATCCTGGATTGACAGAATAACTGCGGTAGTGGATTAGCTGTTTCAGGGTCAGTGAGACTGACTCAGGATAGGGTAGAGTCCAGAGGTTTTGTACATAGGGTCACTATGAGTTGTAGGCAACTTGATGGTACATAACAACAATTCATGAAAACTGAAACAGGATACACAAATCATACCACACACTAAAACCTACTCATGGTGGATCAGAGACCTAGAAGTAAAACCCAAAACTATAAAACTATAAAGATCAGAAGAGACAAAAGGTGAACAAATTTAAACCCTGTCCTACAAAATAAATAGGATTTCAATATAGCAAAAGATGCACGACCTAGAGAGGATACAATCAAATAATAAGACCACGTGAAAATCAAACCCCTGTGTGTATAAAAAACTTTCTACAACAGGGTGAAAAGAAAGCCCACATATTTGAAATAAACACTTGACAATACCATCACAGGCAAAGGTCTCACACTAAAGTTTCCAGAATACTTCAGGGCTTCCACAAGAAAATAACCCACAAAACTGGAAAATCACAATATGGACAAAAAGACATGAAAAGACTTTTCACAATGCAGGACATTTGAATGGCCAAGACATATGAGAAACAGTGTTCAAAGTTACTACACCCAGAGAGCAAATCAAAACAATGAAATACTATCTCACACCAACAGCAGTTGCAAAGTTTAATAGCACCAGAAACAAGAAGTGCTGGAGAAGATGTGGAGAGATCAGAACTCTTATGCAGTGCTGGTGGGATTTTTAAATGGTATAACTATTAAGGAAGGCAGTTTGGTGTTTCCTAAAAAAGATGAACATAAAAATTCCAAATGATTCCGTTATTCCACTGGCAGGAATATTACAAGGAAATCAGAAGTGAGACACAAACGGAGATCTGTAGGCCTATGCTCAAACAGCATTATTCACATTAGTAAGAAAATGGTAACAGCCCTAATGTTCATGAACAAATGAATGGATTAAGAAACTACAGTACATCCATACAATGGAATATTATGCAACACTACAAAACAACAATTTCATAAAATATTACATAATATGAGAGAGTCTAGACAGCATTATGCTGAGTGAAATGTCTCAGTCACCTAAGGGCAAATAATGTGTAAGACCATTACTGTGAAAACAGGAGGATAATGGAACAAAATAAATGTTCAAAAAAGGAAAGGGAAGAGAAAGGGGGGCAGCAAAAGGGAAAGAAGAAAGTCATTTTGATAACAGAAGTTGGTAAGTGAATATGGGGGTAAAGTAATGGGAACTGTTTAGCAGGCACTTGAAAAGAGGAGATGAAAAATAGGCACACATCAAAGGTAATTAACTATATAAAATACAATGAATGGCTGTATAAAGCACAAGATGAATGAAACACAACATATAGGAGAAACTGTATAAAACGTAATTTTGTTGTTGTTATGTCAAGCATGACTCATAAAGACCCCATGAACAAAAGATCTGAACTTTGTTCTTCCCATTGCCATCCTCACACTTCCTGACACACACTGTGGCAGTCACCATGTAAATTCAGCTGGTTGAGGGTCTTCCTTTCCTTTGCTGGCCCTCCACTCTTCCCAGAAGCATATCCCTCTCCAAGGAATAACCCCTCCTAGCAACATGCTCAAAATAAGTGAGACAAAGCTGCATCATTCTTGCCTCCAAAAAGCACTCCAGCTACACTCTCTCCAAGACATATCTGTTTGTTCTTTTGGCAATCCATGGGATATTCAGTGATCTTCTCCAACACTATAGCTCAAAGGTGTCAATTATTTCTCTGTAATCTTGTTCACTGTCCAACTCTCAAATGCATAGCAAGTGATCAGAAAGACTACAGCCTGAATCAGATGTACCTTAGTATTCAAACTGACAGCATTGCTCCTCAATAATTTGGAGAGGTTCCTAACTTTAGATTTTCCCAGTGCAATCTGTCTCCTTATTTCCTAACTCCTAGTACCAAGAGTGTAATTGTGGATCCAAGGAAAATGAAGCTGTTGACATTTCACTCTCCTCTCCAACCAGCATGATCCAAAATATGATGCATGTGAATGATTATATGCAAACCAATAAAAGGATTTAAAAACAAAGCACAGTTTAAAAAAAAATTTGTTGTAAACAGAGTCAATGTGACGGGGAGACAACTTGACAATGCTTAACAGCAATAACAATCTAAATTTCTAACTTAAGGAAAATGTGAAGGTAGAGTTTTACATTAGTTGACAATGTTCATGACACTTTGATATATAGTGGTCTTGCCCCTGGCAATATAGCCTAATTCTTGCTGTTTTTGCTGTGTACCATTTAGTTTGCTTGGCTCCACAGTCAATATTCTCAGCACCAGTAGCCAGAAAATTAAAAGACACATTGCGATGGGAAAGTCTGCTGTTAGGGACGTCTCCAAAGTACTGAAGAGCAATGGTGGCTGTCTGGAGACTAAGGTGTGTCTGATACAGGCCATGTTCTTTGCTACCACTTGTTATGCATCAGAGAGTTGGACAGTGACTAAGGAGGACAGAAGGAGAATTGATGCCTTTGAGCTGTGGTGCTGGAGAAGAGTATTTAGAGTACCATGGACTGCTAGGAAAACAAAAAGATTCATCCTGGAAAAGGTTAACCTGGGTGGCTCCCTGGAGGCAAGGATTCTGAGGCTCCGTCTAACATACTTTGGACATGTTGTAAGGAGGGACCGGTACTTGGAGAAGGACATCATGCTTGGGAGGGTGGAGGGACAGCGCAGGAGAGGAAAACCTTCTATGAGGTGGATTGATTCAGTGACTGGGGTAATTGGGATGGGTGTATCTGAGACGGTGCGATTGGCACAGGACAGAGCAGAGTTTAGGGCTGTTGTACATATAGGGTCGCTATGAGTCACAAACGACTTGATGGCACATAACAACAACCACCACCATTGAGTTAGAGCTGACCCATCAGTGAGTGTTCAATGGCAATAAATCAGTAGATGTGCTATCTTTCTCCCACAGAGCTGCTGGTTGATTTGAACTACACGCCTTTGCATTGGCAGTGCAATTCCTTACCACTAAGCCACAAAAACATGTTTTTTTTTAAAAAAAAATAAATGGAACACATGCACACTGTCATAGTAGGCATTAGTGAGATGAGATGGACTAGCTTTTGGCCACTTTGAATCAGATAGTCATAGAGTATACTATCCTGGGAATGAAAAACAGAAGAAAAGTGGTGTCGCATTTAGAGTCAAAAAGTCAATTTCAAGTCCTATCCTGAAGGATAATGTTGTGAGCGATAGAATATTATCCATACACGTATAAGGAAGACCTGTTAATATGACTATTATTCAAAGGCATGCTCCTACATGTAGAGGATTAAATTAAATTTTTTACTAAGTCTTGCAGTCTGAAATTGATTGAATATGCACCAAAATATATTAATAATAATTGGTGACTGGAATGCAAAAGAGGGAAGCAGTGAAGAAGGAGTCGTAGTTTTAAAACAACAGGCTTGGTGATTAGAATAAAGGCTGGAAATGGAGACAGATTTTATATTTTCAGTATTTATTCATTGTAAATACCTTTTTTTAAAAGGATACAGAAGATGTCTTTACACATGGACGTCACCTGATGGGCTATTAAAGAAATTAGATTGACTATGTCTGTGGAAGGAATCATTGGAGAAACTCAGTGTCAGCTGTCATAAAAAGGTGAGGGGCGGGATGTTGGTCAGACTATCAATTCCTCATGTGCAATTTCAAATTGAGGCCAAAGAAAATTGAAATACGTCCATAAGAAATTGTATCTACTATCATCATTAGTCATTGTCCAGCTCTTTGAAGCATAGCGAGTAATTGTAAAGACCTAAGCCTAGACCAGGCACACATTAGTCTCTAGGCTGACATTGTTGTTCTGCAACATTTTGGAGAGGTCTCTGACAGCAGATTTGCTCAATGTAATTTATCGTTTGATATGTCAAGGGTGTTGATTATGGAACTGAGCAAGCTGAAATTGTGAACAATCTCAATCTCTTCTCCATCTATCATGCTGCTGCCAACTGGCCCAGTGGTAGGAATCTTTATTCTCTCTCACTATAAGAATATTATAAGAAAGAGCTGGTCTCTGAAAAAGCAAATCAATATTGGAAAGGTAAAGGTTTAGAGAAGGAGAGGAAGATTCTCAACAATCTTGAGTGGCACTGTGACTGCAACAATAAATTTGAACAGAGATGATAAGGTTGGCAAAGGATTGAAAAAGTTTTAGATCTGCTATACATGGATTTGATAAGAGACATATTCTATTTAAAGTCACTTAACAACAACTGCCTAGTCTTAGAAATAGTATTATCTGTCTTATCTTCTGTATACAATTGCTTCGTAGTTTGAACTTACTTATAAATCTGTGAATAATGTTTTACCTAGTATAACATTTCATATATTCAGAGAGTTCAAAAAGATAGTTCCTGAATTAAGTTGTATCATCAGTGGACAGATAACTAATTTCAAGAAGCCTAACATACAGTCTTGTACAAGTTTTAGTATTTTGCTTTTGTTGTATATGTGTAATTGTGGTTCATGTCCTGTGACTAATTATAGATTGCATTAAAAGCTGTCACATCACCCAAAATCTCTGTAAATGTTTATGAAAATTAATAAAATATAATTATAGAAAAAACAAAACAAAACAAAAAGCTGTCACATCATTTTTCTTTTTTCTCATTGTTTGGGCCTTTATTCAAAGTAATGTAAACTAAAAGGGAGTATGACTGAGTTCTGAAAAAACCAGACAAACATATACAGTGTTAGTTAATATGATAGTGGTTAAGGTTGTGCTGCCAACCTGAAGCCACAGAGTTCAAATTCACACGCTGTTTCACAAAAAAAAGATGGGCAGTCTCCTCCTACTTGCTTTCCAACCTCTGAAAACTCACTGGAAGGTCAGCTATGAGTCAGGTTGGCTAAAGAGCACAAAACAACAATATCTACAAAGCAAAGGTAGTAAAACAAAACTAAAAGGCATCAGAGACAAGGCCTAAGGATCCAATGCAATACTAAAAGACGGTTTGTATAACTCCCTTTCAGATGTTAAATTATCTGGAAGATAGAGCTGAAGAACAGAATCCTAATTCTGGAACAAAATCCTAATTCTGGCACTGGCGATCAAGCAAGAAAACCTATTGCCTAGATAATGCAGTTTATAAAAGGATAAATATATATTGCTAGCTAGCCATAGCTAGCTATTCTTTATCGAGTAGGCAATCCATCTTTCCTGAAGCAATATAGGCATTTTAATTTTCTAAACATAGAATCTCAAAAATGCAAAATCAGTTATTTTAGCACTGGAAAATACCTAGTGATCAAGCACTTGTTTTCAGAGCAGAAATCTGAAGCCCAGAACATTCCTATATGGTTTGTAAAAAAAAAAAAAAATCAGAGCTATTAAAGAGAAGGATCAGAGTGGTAGCTGTTATAAGTCTTCTAATTCCCTACACAGAGCTATTAATACTAGTCCTTTTAAATATCATATGTATCCTTGAACTGTTCTGAAAACCTTGAAACAAATTGTCTAAAACCTAGCCTCCACCATGCCACATTCACAACAACACCCCTAACCTCTAGGCAATGCCCTCACCACTAAGCCCCATGTCCATTCAAAGACAAAGATTCATAACGAACATCAATTCAAACTCAACTCATTGATTGCTATCTAGTTAGAGCCAAATCATACCAGATGCTCCATTGTGTTTCTTGAGGCTCTAAGTCTAACTGGAGAAGACAGTGTACATTCAGCCACTGGGATTGACCTCCAGACAGGCACAGACACTGAACGTTTAGCACAATTTTCTACAAAGGACTACACCAGAACTCCCTCTAAGGAACACACCTAGCTCCTAGAGATTAACATGATGAGTCACAATGCAGAAATACCAGGAAGTATTTTTAAGATTACATGTTGTTATTGTTGTTGTCATTGTTATTAGGTGTCTTCAACTTAAGAATGACTCATAGTGTCCTTATGGAACAAAACCATCGAATGTTTCTCTATCCTGAGCCAGCCTCATTGTCTCTGATATAAGTGAGCCCATTGCCAAAGTCACTGTGTCAATCCATCTCCTCTAGTGTCTTCCTCTCCTGTGCTGACCCTCCACCTTTCAAGCATGCTATATTTCTACAAGGCCTGGTCCCTCCTGACAATCTGTCCAAAGTATGTGAGATGGAGTTTCAAAATCATTGCCTCTAAAAAGCAACCTGGTTTCACCCTCTCCAGGATAGACCTGTTTCTTCTCTTGGAAGTCCTTGGTAAGTTCAATACTCTTCTCCAGCACCATAGCTCAAAGACATTGTTTCTTCTTCTGTCATCCTTATTCATTGCTTAGCTCTCAAAAGCATAGAAAGCAATTGATAAGACCAAGGCCTGGATCAGGAACACATTTTTCTCTAGACTTATTGTTTTTCAGAACTCTGGAGCTGTCTTGGACATCAGATTTTACAAATGCTTCATCTTTTGCTTTCCTGACTGCTGGTACCAATGGCGTTGATTGTAAATCTCAACAAGATGAAATCTCAACAACTTCAGTATTTTCTCCAACTATCATGACGCTGCCTATTGGCCCAGCAGTGAGGATCTTTGTTTGCTTGATTTTGAGATGCAATCCATACTGAAAGCTGCAGTTCTTGATCTTCTGTGGCAAATGCTTCAAGTCCTGCTCAGTTTTAGCAAGAAAGGTTGTGCCATCTGCATGATGTAGGTTGTTGATGAGTCTTTCACCAATCCTGATGCCACATTATTCTTCATAATGTCAACTTCTCAAATAATCTGTTCAGTGTATAGATGTAAAACATAAGGAGAAGAGATATATTCCTGGCACAATCTTTTCTTGATTGTGAACTATGTAGTATCCCCTTGCTCCAGTCTGACAATAATTTCTTGGTCTAGGTAAAGGTTTCTTGCCTGGGCACAATTAAGTGTTCTGGGACTCCCATTTTTTCCTCACTTTCATCCACAGTTTTTTTTGTAATCCACACAGTTAAATGCCTTTTATAGTCAATAAAACAGAAATAGACATCTTTCTTTACTTTCTGCTTTCAGCCAAGATTCATCTGACATCAGTGATGATATCCTTGGTGCCACGGTGTCTTGTAAAACCAGCTTGTATGTCTAGCAGTTCTTTGTTGAAGTACCATATGTTGTTTCAGAACAACTTGAATTTCCTTCTTTATTATCATTGGCTCTTAATCATATACTACTTTTTAAAATGCTTCTGTGTCAGCCAATTCTTTTTTTTTACAGTTACTCTATTTCTTCTTTTAATACTTCTGGATCATTCATAATTTTGCCCATAGCGTCTTGAAGTATTGCAACTTGAGACATGTTTGTTCTTCAGTTCCTCAGCTTGAGAAATGCTGTGCTAGTTATTATTTTTTTTTTCATTTTCTAATTCTTTTCACATTTTGCTAAAATACCTTCCTTTGCATCACAATCTGCCTTTTGAAATCTTCTGCTAAACTCTTTAATTTCTTCACTTTTTTTCTGACTTCTTGGTGTTTTCGTGCAACATTCAGAATTCCTTCTGACACTCAGTTTGTCTTATCTTCTTCCGCAGTCTTTGTAATGACCTTTGCTTTCTTCATGGATGATGTCCTTAAAACATGACCTTGAAATTTATCAACTAGAGAGCAACAAATATGAAATTTGCATGAGAAGGTTGAGCTGGAGCAGAGGTGAAGGTGTCAGTGTATTTTTGTCAACAATGGTGAAATCATTATGAAAAAAATTTTTGAAAGGTGGCAAAACACAAAAAATAAAACCAATGTCACTGAATTATACATGCATAAATTACTGGAATAATAGATATATCATCGTGTATCTTTTAAAATAAAAGAAGAAAGATTTTAAAAAGGAGTTTATGTTCATGTCCTTGGTTATCAAGTTTTATAGCAGAAGTGGGCTCTCAAGCGAGGTTTGTTCTCAGAGAACATCAGAGGAGAGTTATTTCAGGACTAGAAATCATCCAAACCAGAGTATTGTAGCTTTTACACAAAGCCTGAAATATTATCCTCAACCTGGACGTAGTCCCTGATAACTAAATCCCTAAAATAGGACTCAAATCATATCACTTGACATTTTCATCATGACTCAAATTTAAGAAAGTGATTGCTTTTCTTCTGAGATTTCAATATTATCCCTATCCTTTGATGTCTATGTACTTATATTCTCACCTACAAATTATTTTGAAGAGCAGCTAAGGAAGATAAAACAAATTATATTGAAATAATATGCAAAAAGCTGGACTTAGAAAATAAAAAAGAAAAAATTAACTCTACATTTGCTAAGTTGAAGGAACTGAAGAACAGATTTAAGCCTCGAGTTGCAATACTTAAGGATGCTATGGACAGCATATTGAATAATCCAGTAAACAGCAAAACAGTTGTGGAAAGAGTACACAGAGTTACTGTACAAAAAAAATTGACACAGGGCAATTTAATGAAACAATATATAATAAAGAGGAAGTGGTAATGAAGGAGGAAGTTCAAGCTGATCTGAAGGAATCAGCAAAAAAAAAAAGGAAAAAAGAAATTGATGCCATACCAACTGATATATTTCAAGAAACAGATGCAGTCCTGGATATGGTCACCAGGTTGTGTCAAAAAATCATCAGGACGACCATATGGTTAGCTGACTGGAAAAAAAAGTCATATTTATCCCCATTCAAAAAAAAAGGTGATCTGACAGAGTGCAGAAATTATCAAACAATGTCACCAATATCACATGCAAGAAAAATCCTGCAGCAGATCATCCAAAAATGAATAGAAGTGTACAATGACAGAGAACTACCAGAAATACACGCTTGATTTAGAAGAAGTGTGGCACTAGGGACATCACAGTCAGTGACAGTTAGATCTTGATCAAAAGCAGATAATACCAAAGGATTGTCTATCTGTGTTTCATTGACTATACAAAGTCATTTGACTGTGTGGATCACAACAAATTGTTGCTGAACTTGGTAATAATGGGAATTCCATAATATATGATTTTACTTGAGAAAAATCTATATTTGCTAGGAAATAATAATCAAAATAGAGCAAGCAAACACTACATGGTTCAAAATCAGGAAAGAAGAATGTCAGCAAACAATTCCATTAAGGAATTATAAAGGTGATATCACAACAGAATCAGAGAATATTAAATCTATAAAATTGGAATATTATGAAAAGCTATACTCTGATAAATTTGAAAACTTATTCCTCTAGGTCATATAGCCCTGGTGTACAAGTTGCCGTCCCGCGGTCACTTGTGGTTGCTGTGAGGCTGAACCCTGTGACACGGATGTGTCAAATGCATTAATGGTTGGCTACCCAATGGGGACTGAGAGTGGGGTGGAGCTCCCCAATTGAACAAGCGTGGAAGGAGGAGTGGCGTCCACTTCCATAATAGCTTGCCTCCGGAAACCCTATGAACTTGGAGAGAGGATGAAAGGCACCCAAGCGTCAAGGACTCTCCTTCATAGGGTCGCTATGAGTCGCCTGCGACTCGAAGGCACTTAACAACAACAACAACAGAGGTAATGGACAAATTCCTTGAAACTCATGCCACACCCAGATTGACGTGGCCAGATTTAGAATACTTGAACAGACCCATCACAAAAGAAGAAATTGAGAAGGTAATAAAAAGACTTCCCCACAAAAAAGTCCTGTACCAGATGGCGTCACTGCTGAATTCTACCAAATATTTGGAGATTTATCATGAATTCTACTTAAGTTATTAAAAAAAAATAGAAAAATAAAGGAACACTCGCAGAGATATTCTAAGAAGTAAGTATAACCCTACTACCAAAACCAGACAAAGATACTGAAACAAAACAAAACAAAAAACCCTACAGGCCAAATATCTCTCATGAGCATAGATGCAAAAATTCTTAACAAAAATCCTAGCCAATAGAATCCAAAAACACATAAAAAAATTTGTCAAGACCAAGTGGGATTTATAACAGATATGCAGGGATATTTCAACATAAGAAAAACAATCAACATAATTCACCAAATTAACAAAACAAATAACAACCATATGATCCTAGAAATTGATGCAGAAAAGGCATTTGATAAAATGCAACACCCCTTCCTGATTTAGACACTCAGCAAAATTGAAATAGAAGGGAATTTCCCCAACGTAGTGAAAAGTATATATGCAAAAAAGCAAAAGCCAATATCATTCTCAATGGAAAAGACTAAAAGAATGTTCTTTGTGAACAGGGATCAGACAAGGATACCCACTGTCTCCATTTCTATTCAATATTGTATTGGAAGAACTCACTAGGGCAATAAGACAAGAGAAGGAAATATAAGGCATCTCAATCAGCAAAGAGATGGTCAAACTGTCATTTTGTGCAGATCATATGATATAGTGTAACAGAAAACACCAAGGGCAAGACCAAACAAACAAGAAAACCTGTTAGAGCTAGTAGACCAAACCTGTTAGAGCTAGTAGACCAATTAAGTAGAGTGGCAGAATATAACATCAATATAAAAAAAATCAGTGGGATTTCTGTACAGTAACAAAGAACTCAGAAAACGAAACCAAGAGAACAATACCATTTACAATAGCCAGCCACAAATTAAAATACTTAGGAGTGAACATAACCAGAGACACAAAAGACCTATACAAAGAAAACTACAGAACATTTCTGCAAGACCAATAAAAGACCTAAATAAATGGGGAAAATATTCCCTGTGGATGGACAGAAAAACTCAAAATGCTGAGCCTGATAATACTACCAAAAGCAATCTATATGTTCAAAGCAACCCCAATCCAGATACAAATTTTTTTTCAAGGAAATCAAAAGGGAAATTATCAAGATTATTTGGAGATGAAAGAGACCTCAAATAAACAAAACGCTTCTACAAAACAAAAATAAAGTGAGAGGCATAGCACTCCCTTAACTCAAAATTTACTGCACAGCAAAGTAATCAAAAGAGCATGGTACAATGAGAGGCAAATAGACAAATGGACCAGAATTTAGAAACCAGAAATAGACCCATTTACCTACGGTCAATTGATATTCAATAAGGAAATAAAACATCAAATGGGAAAATGACAACCTCCTCAAAAATGGTGCTGGCAAAACTGGACTGCCACCTGCAGAAGACTGAAATAGGGTACACATCTTGCACCATGCTCAAAAAACAACTCAAGGTGAATCAGAGATCTGGGAGTAAAGCACAAAACCATAAGTTCATAAGAGACTAACTAACAAGCTTAGAAGGCCTACTTTACAGTATAAAGAGACTGCCAAATACAGCCAGAAATGCAGTCTGAAAAGGATAAAATTGATGAATGAGATGTCTAAGATTAGATCTTTGTGCTCATCAAAAACTTTTTCCAACAGGGTGAAAAGGAAACCTACAGACTGGGAACGAATAAACATTTGGCAATACGAACTCAGACAAGGATTTCATAATGAAAGTCTCCATATATTTTCAATCTATATCTGGAACAGATCATTCAGGAGACTGAACTTTATGAGGAGGAATGTGGCATCAGGGTTGGAGAAGTCCCATAAACAAACTGAGTTATGCAGATGACACAACTCAGCTCTGCTTACTGAAACTGAGGAGACCTTTAATATGGATTGAAAATCAATATCAAGAACAAAGACTCTCACCACTGGGCCGATTGGCAACATCATGATAGATGATGAAAAGATTGAGATTGTTAACAGCTTTCGTTTCCTCGGCTCCACAATCAACACTCTTTGTTCTAGCAGTCAGGAAATTAAAAGGCAAATTGCATGGGGAAAGTCTGCTGTTAGAGATATCTCCAAAGTATTAAAGAGCAAGAATGTCAGTCTGGAGACTAAGGTGCACCTGATGCAGGTCACAGCCTTCACAATAACTTACTAAGACTAAGGTGCACGTGATCCAGACCACAGCCTTCACAATAATTTGCTATGAGTCAGAAAACTGGACAATGACTAGCGATTATGGAAGAAGAATTGATACCTTTGAACTGTGGTACTAGAGAAGAGTGTTCAATATATCATGAACTGCTAGGAGAACAAACAGATTTTTTCCTAGAAAGGGTGAAAACAGGCTGCTTCTTGGAGACAAGGATTCTGAAGCTTCATCTGACAGACTTTAGATGTTGCAAGGAGGGACCAGTCCTTGGAGAAGTACATCATGCTTAGGAGGGTGGAGGGACAGAGGAAGAGAGGAAGACACTTCATGAGATGGATTGATTTAGTCACTGGGGTAATGGGAGTGTTAGAGATGGTAAGTTTGGCTGAGGATAGAGAAAGGTTCAGAACTGTTGTACATAGGGTAAATATAAGTCTCAAAGCAACTCGATGGCACATAGCAACAACAACAATATCGTATTCTTTGTCATTCGTGAAATCTTTTTTTTCTGTAAAAAATGTGTGTGTGTGTGTATGCATTTACACATTGTAAAAATGCAGTCCATGGTGTAAAAATGTACATATTCCTAATTACCTGTAGTAAACTATATATACAAATAACTATCTAGTATCATTCATGTTATTTTACATAATGTATAGTTTTTAAAGTATTTTAGTAATTTGTACCAGTGAACTTTTAGGAACAATGCAAAAGAATCTGTGTGTAATAAGCTGAATTTCTGTAAAAAAAGGGGGGGGGAAGGGAGGAAGGGAAGGAATAGGGGGGTAAAAGGAAAGAAAGAGAAAGAGAGAGAGAGAGGGAGAGAGAGAGATAGAAGGACAAGGCCTGGCAGGGAAGGGAAGGAAAGGCAGAGGAAGGGAAGGGAAGGGGTGAAAAAGAAAAAGATTCTCATCACTAGGCCAACTGGGTGCACAATAGATGGATCAGAGATTGAGATCTTTCATAATTTCAGCTTGCTCAATTCCATAATCAACACTCTTGACTCCTGAAGTCAGGACTTCAAAAGATTAACTGGATTAAGAAAATTTGTCAGAGACCTTTCCAGAGTGCTGAAGAGCAACGATGTCAGGCTAGAGATTAAGGTACACCTGATACAGGCCCTAGTCTTCACAATTACTTGCTGTGCACTGGAGAGCTGGACATTGACTAAGGATGAAAGAAGAAGAATTGATGCTTTTGAGTCACGGTGCTTGAGAACGTATTTAACATATCATTAACTACCAAGAGAAGAAACAGGTCTGTCCTGGAGAGTGAACCCAAGAAGCTCCTTCTCACATACTTTGGACATGTCGCTGGGAGAGATCAGTCCTTGGAATGGGACATACTGCTCAGAAGCGTAGTGAGACAGAGCAGGAGAGGAAGACCTTGGTTGAGATTGATCGACATAGGGTAATAGGGGTAGATGTGCCAAAGACAGGGAGACTGGCTCCAGATAAGGCAGCATTCTAAGCTATTTGGGCATAGGGTTTCTATGAGTCACAAGCAACTCAATGAAAAACAAAAACAACAATAATAACAACAATCAGCAACATCAAGAGGAGTTCTGGTGGCCTAGTGGTAAGAATCTGCACTGTAATTCCAAAGAATTACACCAACTCAACTGAAATGAACCCACCAACTGCTCCATGGGAGAAGAATAAATAATCTCCTTGTCTGTGATTTAGCACTTGCTAGAGAGTCAGCTGAGTCAGTTCTGACTCTACAGCACACAACAATCCAATAGTTTCAAATCATTCATTCATTAAGCATTAAAAGAATACACATTTGACATAAAGCTTTGGCTGTGCTAAACACTGTGGGGTAGGCCAGGCTGTAGAAAGCACTGTGTGGTCCTCTTTCCGTTCTCCTCTTGGAGCTAATAGCAGGTTGCACAACAGTCAACAGTTTATAGAAATTCAAGCAAATTCAGGGGTTTTAAACACTAATAGTCATTAGTTGCTGTCAAGTCAACATTAACTCTCGGCAACCTTAAGTAGAAGGGGAAAGTGCTACTCGGTCCTATTGCATCTTCATGATAAAAAGTAAGCCCAAGTCCATTGTTCTTTCTGAGGAATTTAATAATAATATTCTGTCCCAGAACACTTGATCATGCTAATGAAAAACTTATACTCGGACAAGGAGGCAGTCTCCAGAACAGAGCAAGAAAATACTGCATGGTTCAAAATTGGGAAGGGTGTCCACCAGGGTTGTATCCTGTAGCCATTCCTTTTCAATCTTTATGCAGAACAGATTATCCTGGAGGCTGGTCTCTATGAGGAGAAATGTGGCATCAGTATTGGAGGAAGAATCAACAACAAACTTCATTATGCAGATGACACAACTTTGTTTGCTCAAACTGAAGAGGACCTGAAGCACTTGCTGTGGAAGGTCAGGGACTGCAGTCTTCAGTATGGATTGAGACTCAATATCAAGAAAACAAAGATTCTCACCACTGGGCCAATTGGCAGTCATAATGAATGGTGAAGAGATTGAGATTGTTCAATTTTGGTTTGCTTGGATCCACAGTCAGCACTCTTGGCACCAGCAGCCAGGAAATTAAAAGATGTGTTGCAATGGGAAAGTCTGTGGTTGGAGACCTCTTTACAGTGCTGAAGTGCAAAGATGTCAGTCTGGAGACTCATGTGCGCCCGAAACATGTCATGGTCTTTGCAATCACTTGTTCTTCATCAGAGAGTTGGACAATGACTAGGGAGGATAGAAGGAGAATTGATCTCTTTGAGCCTTGGTGTTGGAGAAGAGTACTGAGGGTACCATGGACTGCTAAGAAAACAAATAGATTCCTGGAGAGTGTTAAATTGGGCTTCTCCTTGCAGGCAAGGATTCTGAGGCTTCATCTTTGGTCATGTTGTAAGGAGAGACCAGTCCTTGGAGAAGGACATCATGCTTGGGAGGGTGGAGAGAAAGTGCAGGATAGGAAGACCCTCAATGAGATGGATTGATTCAATGACTGGGGTAATAATAACGGGGGCAGGTGTGTTGGAGATGGTGAGATTGGCACAGTGTAGGGCAGAGTTTAGGGCTATTGTACATAGAGTCTCTATGAGTTGCAGGTGACTCGATGGCACATAACAACAACAAGCTAAAAAATGATAGTATAGTCATCCATCCTTATTCTCACAAAAACAAAAGAAAATACCATATTCAGAATGACCTCTGGCAGCCTAGTGGTAGGGAGATGTGCTGCCATCCAAAAGGCGTGGAGTTAAAATTGGCCACCTGCTCCATGAAGAAATACGGGCGATCTCCTATTATGCAGTTAAGCCTCTGAAAGCCCACTGGAGGGTCAGTATAAGTTGGTTCCAATTCAATAGTAAACAACAACAACAGTATGAGCATTCAGCATAATGTTTATTATTGTTATGTGCTGTCAAGTTGCCGGTGACTCACAGCGACCCTATGTACGATAGCCCTACACCCTGTTCCTTTCCTGTGTCAATCTCATTGTCTCTGACACACCTATCCCCATTACCCCAGTCACTAAGTCAATCCACCTCATCAAGGGTTTTCTTCTCTTGCATTGTCCCTCTATCCTCCCAAGCATGACGTCCCTCTACAAGGACTGACTGGTCCCTCTTTGCAACATGTCTAAATTATATCAGACAAAGCTTCAGTATTCTTGCCTACAAGGAGCAACTTGGCTTCACTCACTCCAGGATGAACTTGTTTATTCTCCTAGCATCCGTGGTATATTCAATACTCTTCTCCAGCTCCACAGCTCAAAAGCATCGATTCTCCTATCATCCCTAGTCATTGTCTATCTTTCTGATGCATAACAAGTAATGGCAAAGACTATGGCCTGAGTAGGGCACACCTTAGTCCCTAGGCTGACATCATTGCTCTTCAGTATTTTGGAGCGGTCCCTGACAGCAGACTTACCCAATGCAATTTGCCTTTTAATTTCCTGACTGCTAGTAGTATCAAGAGTGTTGATTGTGGAGCCAAGCAAACTAAAGCTTTTAACCATCTCAATCTTTTCGCCATTATCATGATGCTGCCAATTGGCCTAGTGGTGAGAATCTTTGTTTTCTTTATATTGATCTTCAATTTATATTGAAGTCTGTAGTCCTTGACTACTACCAGAAAGTGCTTCAGATCCTCCTCAGTTTCAGCAAGCAGGATTGAGTCATCTGCATAACTCAGATTGTTAATGAGTCTTCCTCCAATCCTGATGCCACATTTCTCCTCATAAAGCCTTGCCTCCTGGATAATCTGTTCTGCATACAGATTGAAAAGATGTGGAGATAGGACACTTCCCTGGTGTACGCCATTCCTGATTTTGAAGCATGCAGTGTTTCTTTCCTTTGTTCTAATGACTGCCTCCTGGTCCAAGTATAGGTTTTGTATTAGCACAATCAAGTGTTCTGAGACTCCTATTCTTCTCAGAGTTCAGCAAAATAGTGCATTTTAAATTTCTTCTGTTTTAATTACCCAATTGTCAATTATTTAAGACTATTCTTGTGGGTCATTATTTGTGCAATGAAACCAAATATGATCAAAAGATAAATGAAGATAGTAAAATGATGAAGAAAGGAAACCATCCGATCAAGTATCTTTGAATACAATAATTAGACGGCATAAAAAATCTAAGTACGCAAATAAAAAAGCTCCTTCTTTGAGAAATACATTATATTAAATTTGTACTAAAGAATTACAAATGTCATATAAGAATATTTTTATATTTAAAAAATGTATATATTAAATATTTATAATTTAAAATGTATTAATGAATAAAGTTAGTTGCATTAGATCTGCTCCAAGTTGGTACAGTGGTTAAAGCGTTAGCTCGCTGACCAATAGTTCTACAGTTGAAACTCATGGTCTGCTTTGAGGGAAAAAGGTGTGGCAGTCAACTTCCATAAAGATTTACAGCTTTAGAAACACATAAGACTAGCTCTACCTGGTCTGATAGGGTCATTATAATTTGTAATACACTAGATAGCAGTGATATTTTGGGTTTATATGACATATAAAAAGTTATATAATTACATACAAATAATAATATAGTTAAATAGATTTATCTACCCTGATAAGGGAGCTCTTGTGGCCTATTGGCGAGAAGCTGCACTTCAATCCTGAAGGCTTTTAGTTTGAGGTCACAAGCTGCTCCAGGAGAGAATGGACAATCTCTTCCCCTGCAATTAACAGCCTCTGAAAATCTGCCAGAGGGTGAGCCACTAGTCCTTCTAACTCCACTGTCAAATAACAATAGTTATTTAAATAGCAGTTAACTGTTAGCATACAAAGCTAAAATTAGCCATTGGCTTCTCTTTTTACATACCTGGCCAACTGACTAGAAGAGACCCATATTTATTTCTACTGGGGGGGGGAAGGTGATTCAACAGAGTGTGGAAAATTTCAAACAATATCACTAATAAAACACACAAGCAAAATCCTGCAGCAGATTATTCAAAAATGACTGGAACAGTACAACAGAGAACTGTCAGAAGTACAGGCTGGGTTTAGAAGAGGCAGTAACATTAGAGACATTATCACCAATGTTAGATGGATTTTGGCAAAAAGCAAAGAGTGCTAGAGGGCTATCTGTCTGTGTTTCATTGACTATGAAAAGTCATTTGACTGCGTGAATCACAGCAAATTATGGATGATCTTGAGGAGAATGGGAATCCCAGAACACTTGATTCTCTTCATGAGAAACCTTTACTTTGACCAGAAAGCAGTCCTGAGAACAGAGCAAGGAAACACTGCATGGTTCAATACTAGGAAAGGAGTGCATCAGGAATACATCCTGTCTCCATACCTTTTCAATCTATATGCAGGACAGATCATTCAGGATGTTGGGCTTTATAAGGAGGAACGTGGCATCAAGATCGGAGGAAAATTGACCAACAACTTATGATATGCAGATGATACAACCTTGCTTGCTGAAATTGAGAAGGATGTGAAGCACTTGCTGCAAAAGGTCAAGGACTAGAGTGGTCATTATGAGTTGAAGCTCAACATTAAGAAGATGGCAGCACCATGATAGATGAAGAGATTGAATTTGTTAACAATTACAGCTTGTTGCTCTCCACAGTCAACATTCCTGGCACCAACAGTAAGGAAATCAGTAGATGAATTGCACTGGGAAAATCTGTTGTCAGTGACCTCTCCAAAGTACTGAGAAACAACAATGTCAGTCTAGAAACAAAGGTATGGCTAATCCAGGCCATGATCTTCTCAATTACTTGCTATGCATCAGAGAGCTGGACAATAACTAAAGATGACAATAAAAATTGGTGCCTTTGAATTGTGGTACTGAAGAAGGGTCCTGAACATACATACCATGGACCACCAAAAAAGCAAATAAGTCAGTCTTGGAGAGAGTGAAATCAAGTTTCTCCTTGCAGGCTAGGATTTTGTAGCTCCATCTCACCTACTTTGAGCATCTGACCAGGAGGAACCAGTCTTTGAAGAAGGACATTATACTTGGAAGGGTTAAGGACAGCACAGTAGAAGATGAACCCAGATGAGATGGATTGATACAGTAATTGAGGTAATGGGACTAGATGTGTCAAAGTCTATGACACTGGCTCAGAATAGGGCTGGCTTCTAAGCTGGTTACATAGGGTTGCTATGTTGAGGCAACTCAATGGCATTTAACAACAACAATGTATAGGGAATCTTCAATATGGATTGAAGTTCAACATCATGAAGGCAAAGATTCTCACTACTGAGTCAATTGGTAGCATCATGATAGACGGAGAAGAGATTAAGATTTTTAACATTTTCAGCTTGCTCGGTCGCTTGGTTCCACAATCAACACTCTTGGCACCAACAGTCAGGAAATCAAGACAAATTACATGAGGAAAATCTGCTTTCAGAAACCTCTTCAGAGTACTAAAGAGCAATGCTGTCAGTCTAGAGATTAAGTTGTGCCTGATGCAGAGCATGGTCTTCGCAATTATTTGCTATGCAGTGGAAAGCTGGACAATAACTAAGCATGACAGAAGAAGAATCGCTTCCTTTGAGTTACGGTGCTGGAATATTAAACATACCATGGACTACAAAGAGCAAACACTTTTATCCTAGAGAGGGTGAAACAAGTTGCTCCTTGGAAACAAGAATTTTGGAGCCCCATCTGGCATACTTTGGGCATGTTGCTAGGAGGGACAGTGCTTGGAAGACAACATGCTTAGAAAGATAGAGAGCCCAAGAAAGGAAGACACTGGAGGAGACAGATTGACATAGTAGTGGGATATTGAAATTGCCTCTGGATAGGACAGGGTTCAGTGCTATTGTGCATAAAGTCACTATGAGTTGCAGGTAACTTGACAGCACATGACAATTCTGCCCTGTAGCATTGTTATAAGTCAAAATCAACAGCAGTAGATATTATCTTTGCAATTATCTGTTATTGTAATGCATTCTATATTAGTTTTTCTTTTTATTTTCCCCAGAATACTGTAAAATAAGGAAACATATTAAGATAGTGTTCCAGTGTCCTAAAAGCTCAAAGTATACAAAAAGATATACTCTATCTTTTGATAAACTTAATTCATTATAGTCATGACATTCCCCAGTTTCAAAGTCCTTCATTAATATAACCCGTCAGGAAATAAAATACTTTTCTACAATTATTACATCTCAAAGTAATTAATTACTACAGTAATAGTAAATAACGTGTACTACTACATTTCTCTTAGGTAACCACTGTCACAAAAATTCATACTCCTCCCTATGGCCCTTCATAAGGGGAGAAAGTTTAATAAGAAGGCTTATAGAAAATTTCTTTATGAACCTCTATGTCTTAACATTGCTTCCAAAATTTTCAGTTTTTCAAAATTGAAACCTTTATTAATTGATTCTTTTTACAATATTCTGCTTTTTAATCTTAAGTAGTCTTCACATGTTACAAAGTGTATCAAAAGTATTTTGTTCCTTTACACAGGTGGCGTTTCTACTGTCTCTTAAAATTCAACAAAGCAAAGCGTAAGCACAACCCTATACTTAGCACAAGTGAAATGAATTTAGTTGTCTCATCACAGGTTATACCTGAGAAAGACTTTCTGTAATCCTTGCTAGTATTGCCTGTTGTGGATAAAATGACTCATTTAGTCCTTTTGGCATTCCTGAATTCTTTTCCTGCCCCAAGAATCAGTGGAGGCTGGCCCCATCTGTGCTTCCTCTAGGCCTCCTACATGGTCAGAATGTCAAGGCCACCAGAACTCCATTATCACTTACTCTTTATGGGCTATTGTTTCCACTAGATGTACTGTTGTTTTAGGGTTGTCATCTAAAGACCTTGCCAGATTTATGGCTAATTTATTGGTCTTCAGCCACAATAGCAAATGTCGTATAAGAGAAAATCCTTTAGGAAATCATAGAGTTGGTCATATAATGCTGTGCTTAAAATATACCAGACTATATTATAAGCACTTTGAAAACGAAAATCAAAGTGGCATTGCTTACGAGTTACCTAATATTTATTTAAATAAGATATTTTTACACAGATTGTTGTTGTTGTTGTTGTTGTTGTTATGTGCCATCGAATTGCTTGCGACCCATAGTGACCCTATGTACAAAAACTCTAAACCCTACTCTATCCTGTGCCAACCTCATTGTCCCTGACACACCTACTCCCATTACCCCAATCACTGAATCGAGTTATCCTCTAGGGTCTTCCTCTCTTGCCCTGTCCCTCCACCCTCCCAAAACATGATGTCCCTCTCCAAGGAAAATGCCCAAAATATGTCAGACTAATCTTCAGAATCCTGGCCTCCAAGGAGCAGCCTGGTTTACCCTTTCCAGGACAAACCTATTTGTTCTCCTAGAATCCCATGGTATATTCAACACACTTCTCCAGTACCACATCTCAAAGGCATCAATTTTCTTTCTATCATCCCTGTTCAGCTCTCTGATGTGTGGCACACAATTGTGAAGACTATTTCCTGGATCAGGTGCACGTTAGTCTCCAGCCTGACATCATTGCTCTTCAGTACTTTGGAGGGGTCCCTGACAACTGACTTTCCTTTGCAATTCATCTCTTGAATTCCTGATTGCTGGTACCATGAGTGTTGATTGTGGAGCCAAGCAAACTAAAACTGTTAACAATCTCAATTTTTTCACATAATGATGCTGCCAGTTGGCCTAGTGGTAAGAATCTTTGTTGTCTTGATTTTGAGCTTCAATTCACATTGAAAGCTGCAATCCTTGACCTTCTGCAACAAGTGCTTCAAGTCCTCCTCAGTTTCAGCAAGCAGGGGTGTGTCATCTGCATAATGCAGGTTGTTAATGAATCTTCCTCCAATCCTTATGCCACATTCTTCCTCGTACAGCCCATCATGCCCGATGATCTGTTCTGCATACAGACTGAAAAAGTATGGAGACAGATTACATCCCTAATGGACACCATTCCTGATTTTGAAACATGCAGTGTCTCCTTGCTCTGTCCTGACGACTGCCTCTTGGTTCAAGTACAGTTTTCACATAAGTGCAATCAAATGTTCTGGGATTCCCATTCTTCTCAGAGTCAGCCACAGTTTGTTGTGATCCACAATCAAAAGCCTTTGCAAAGTCAATGAAGCACAGATAAACATTCCTCTGGTACTCTCTGCTTTCTGCCAAGATCTATCTAGCATTAGCTATAAATCCCTAGACCATAAACCCAGACTGCATGTCTGTCAGTTCTCTGTTGACGTGCTGCTGGAGACATTGTCGAATAATTTTCAGCAGATTCTTGCTTTACATATGATATTATTTGATAATTCCCACACTCTGTCAGGTCACCTTTCTTTAGACTGGAAACAAATATCGATCTCTTCCAGTCAATTGACCAGCTGGCTGTCCTCCAGATTTCTTGGCACAGCGTGGTGAGTACATCCAGGGCAGCGTCTGTTTGTTAAAATATGTCAATTGGTATGCAATCAACTCCTTGAGCCTTGTTTTTTGGCAATTCTTTCAGAGCAACTTGAACTGCCTTCTTCATCACCACAGGCTCTTGCTCATATGTTACTTCATGAAATTCTTCTGTGTCAACCAATTCCTCTGATACAGTGACTCTGTACTCCTTCTATCTTCTTTTAATGCTTTTTGGATCATTGAACAGTTTTCCCAATTATTCTTAAGTATTGCCACTCATGGCTTGAATTTGTTTTTCAATACCTTCAGCTTAAGAAACGCTGAATGAGTTCGGCTCTTTTGATTTTCTGACTCCAGCTCTTCGAACGTTTCATTATAAATATCTTGCTTTGGCATCCCTAGCTGCCCTTTGAAATTTTCTGTTCAGCTCTTTAATTTCTTGGTTTCTTCCTTTAACTTTGGCTTCTTGGCACTCTGCTGCAATATTCAGAATCTCATCTCACATCTATCTCGGTCTTTTCTTCCTTTATAGCCTTTGTCATGATCTTTTGCATTTCCCGTGAACAATATTCTTGATATTCTCCAACAGCTCATTTGGTCTTAACTTATTGGTGCTCAAGGCTTCAAACCTGTTCCTGAGATGGGTTTGAAATTCAGGTGGGATAGACTTAAGGTCAAATTTTGGTTCCTGTGGATTTGATTTTATTTTCTTCAACTTCAGCTTGAACTTGAATATGAGTAGTTGATGGTCTGTTCCACAATCAACACCCAGCCTAGTTTTCACAGCTGATATTGAACTTCTCCGGCAATTCTTCCACAAATATAATCTTATTTCTATGCATACCATCAGGTGAAATCCATGTGTACAACCTGCATTTGTGTTTCTTATGAAAAGTATTTGCAATGAATAAATCATTGAATGTGCAGAATTCTATCATTCTATCTCTGGCTTCATTTCTTGTCACCAAGTCCATATTTTCCAGTTACTGATCCTTCTTCCCATTATTATCAACGCATCTTGATTGCATGTTCTATCTATTTCTGACTACAAAGTCGGTAGAAATCTTCTATTTCACCTTCTGGCTCTAGTTGTTGGTATGGTTTTGTTCTTCAAAACGCAAATCCACAGATGTGTCAAAGTCATAAGAAGAATATGTATACCATTACTTTTGAATAAGACATTACAATAGAGAAGGGCAACTTTTGGTTGTACTTTTTGTTATCTAGAGCAGGGAGAGATAAGCCTCCTACTGCACATAGAAGGCCCAATGAATATATTGTTAGGGACAAAGCCAAACAACCTTTTAATGGGAATAGTGCTCCTGTGTTGGACTCATAGGACATTTTGTATGAGGTAAAGTGAGAAATGCCAAGACAGAAGGCTACTCAAAATAAATGATTACCTCAGTTCTACAATCTCCATCTCTCAAGAAATATTTTTCTAAGTAGGAACAAGCTCTAGCTTCCAAGCCAAAAAGTGACAATTAGATTCTTAGAAGATAAAAATACCTACAAAATTAAACTGTAGTACCTCTTCAATCCTTGATATAAAATAGACTTTTAACCAATTGATTTTCTTGGTTTGATTTATGACTTATAATCAACATAAAATAAATGGCTCACTATGTTAGAGCAAGGCGGAACTCTGGTGGTGTTATGGTTAAAGCATTATGATTTTAACTAAAAGATAGATGCTTTGACCCCACCAGTCACTCTGAAGGAGACAACTGAGGATTTCTCCAACTGAAAAGATTTACATCCTCAGAAACTCTATAGAGCAGTTCTACTTGGTTCTTTTTTCTTTATTTTATTTTATTAAGTTTGATGAGCATTTACTGAGATTTTGGATTTTCATTCATCCATTGTTGCACTTTTTTCTTTACTCCCCTACCCCCAGTTCGCTCCTCTCTTTGAAAAGCAAAAGATAAACTTCTTCGTTGGTATACAATCCCTTCGACCCCAACCATACCCCCCACCCAAAATACACTCCACTAGGCAACCTTAATTCTGGATTCCTGTGATAATCATAATATGCTATTATATATCACTTTTAAACTGATAGCATATTATGATTATCACCGGAATCTACTTGGTTCTTTAAGGTGAATCAGCAGCAACTATATAGAAGGGCACCTGGTTTAAGGTAAACTAAAGTGTTTGAGTTCACTTACTGTGTCAAACCACTCCAATATTGAAGGAAGTTTTTAAAAATTCATTAAGTCTTATCTGTACACAAGCACAGGACATACAAGCCAGCCTTGGGATCTTATAAAGCATTCTGAAGAAAAAAGTCTTTAGTAACATCAGAATGGACAGGCAATTGAGGGTTAGGCAATTGAGGTAGTATGAACAGTAAGTATTCTTGACAGAGGAAACAGCCTTTGCAAATCCTTGGAGTTCAAAAATACTTTACAAACATTGCAAGTATGTTTTATTTTATTCATACTTCCAGTTTGTTCTGGTACCTGAGTGCCACTTATTGTGGGTGAATCTGAGATGAGTTCCCCACATAAGCTCCTTCTACCTAGATTCTCCAAGCTGCACAAATTTAATATCCCCAAATCCGTACAATTATAAATAAACAAGAAACAAAGTTGCAAAAATAAAGACTGGGATATTTTATTTGCCATGTTCTGAATCATTTTCCCTCAAGTAGAAAATTCTTCCTAGACTGTAATGTCTAGCCCCTCATGTCCCAGTTTCAGAAGATCCCAAATTGTCACTCTTCATTTTATTAAGGTCTAGAATCTCCATAAAAGACAAGATCAGAAAGCAAAGTTGGCTTTGAGCAACTATTTATCCTGTAACCTTTTGTAGTTCATAAAACGCAGCTTCACCAACTTCTGTGACAGTATCTTTATTTAAAAGCACAGAAGCAAAGTGAGAAAAATATCATCAACTATGTGTGATAAAGGCATGATGACATCTCTCCACCTCCATTTTGACCTGGCCCCTATCATTTATCATCCCTTGGATTTATATCCAAGTCCTTCTAGGCATCCTCAGGACTACTAGAAAAACATGTTGAGAGAACTTGGCAAAATAGACCTATCTTTAGCTAAATATACTTGTGCAACCCACATATGTGTTCAGAAAAGAAGTAGCCAGAACTAGTTTCATATATACCATAGTGGCACCACATCTGTTCTTCATAAATGGCCGTTCAAAAAGAAAATTGGTTTGGAGTTGGCCCAGAGACCTAGAAACTCCTGTGTGCTAAATTCTTAGCTATTTCTTTTGGCTTACAATGTGATGCTTCACATATATTTTCCCTTTTTGGCATTCAATTTTCCTCTTCTGTTAAGTAGCATTAATATTCTCCCAGATTCCATCTATCTCTTCATAATTTCTTGTATATTTTTCACTTATTTTGGTGGTTGTTCAGTTAAGAGTAAGGAAAGAAATAAATATATATGGAAGAAATAGATCCCTTTATAGTTTGAAAAGCTATTTGATTGAAATTAAGGTATGAGGTGTAAATATTTTTTATGTAAGTTAAATTTTGAGTCCCAAGATCTGGTGAATCTGGTGATGAAGTATGCCCACATTTTTAACTATTCATCCAATCACTTTTTTTATTCTTCTCCAAAATACAAAATATTATAAAGCTAGAAACTTTTCCAGGCCTTAGATTTCATTTTTAAATTAAGTTCCAAAAGCAAAGACACAGATAAATCATTATTGGTTTTTAGTATGAGCAATAAATACAATTCTGATTTTAATTACTTTACATGTTGCTTTTCTTCAGAACATAAAGATTAAATTTGAGTATATATAAAAATGAAAATCAATGACAATACTTTTTTTCCAGAACTCAAAGAATTCTATAAATAAGCCTTCAACCATTTCTGTTTTTCTAATTTAAAATGATGCATCACGCAATTGTTGCAAACAATTGGTTTTTATAAAATTACTTCCCATACAAAGTTTAGTACCAGCTATTATAAGTCATTTCCTATGTTTTCTGAATCATTTGGAGAGTAGTTATGCATCTGTGCCTAACTGAATGACCTAAATTACTTTAACTTCTGATTCATCACACCCCCTTTCTATTTTTATATTTAGCTACATTTTATCCAAAGTTTCAATGTCAACATAGAGCAAAGTCATGCATAAATAGTCTTCAACCTTAGCTTTGTTTCCCTAATACAACTTTCTCCCTCAAAAAGAGGTTTGCATATTCTCTCCTCTAAAATTTCTCTTATTTTAAGTTCTAAGTTATATGGTGTTTTATACCAGATAAAGGCACAGGATCTAAAATATTGACTCGTCTGATATTCTAACTAGTGCAAGAATAGCTTTTTAAATTCCCTGGATGGTATTCAAGACTCTGAAGAGTTCCAGGATTTAGAACCAAGCTAATTACTTTGATTTCCAAATTAAAACTTTTTTACTTGCTCTCCAAGATGTCACCATGAGTACAACCTTCCACCAGACCTTTGCATGTCTTGATACATTCAGTTCTATGCTTAAGTCACCTTCTCAGAGAGGCTTTCCATCATACTCTGTTACCTTACTCACCTTTATTTATTTTCTTGATTTGTACTATTACTTGCCATTACATTATACATCTGTTGGTTGGTTGTCTTATACACCACTAGAATATGAGCTCTAAGAAAACATGAATTGAAGTGTTATCATTGTATCCCTAGGTCCTAAAAAGATGTCTGTGCATGATGTCAAAAAATATTCATTAACTGAATGAATATTGAAATTAAATAAGTATCCCTATGATGAATATTGTGGCTCAAGTGTTGCTATTTGGAACCACACAACAGCTGTCATTCAGAAAATTAGAGATAGCTTTCAAACTTCTCTTCAGTTGATCAAGCTGTAAAGCACATTTCCAAGTACTTGATATTATAACACAAATTTATCCTCTGATAGCAAACAAGAAAATTTAAGAAACTAGATTTTAGGGTTTACAGAGAGAATACTATGACCTAGAATTAATAAATAGGAACAGAAAAGTAAAACAAAAATTATGGACAGTGACTATACTTCCTACTTAAGGAATGGTTTAAATGAAAATCACTAGATCATTTTTTTCTCAATATTTTTTTTCCCAAGCTCAATTAGTCTCTTGATTTCCTCACTACTGGTACCAAGAGTTTTGATTGTGGAGCCAAGCTATTTAACAATCTCAGTTTCTTCACCATCTATCATAATGTTGTCAATCAGTCCAGGCAACTTTTAATACATAAGACCACGGATTCAACGTTAATTAACAATAATAGCATTTTACAATTTGAGGACTTTTATCTCCTTACATACTGTAAGTCAGAAAAAGAGGATTCTGAGTGACTCAGGTCTAAAGCTTGGCAAGGTGGAAGCCAAGAAACTTTGATATGCTCATGAGAACATTATTCTGATCATAGGATACATGTCAAGAGGGAAATAACTTATTGAGAAAAGAACAAATGAACTGAACAACTGAAAAAATTCAGACAAAAAGTAAATAAATATGTTTGTTCAGTTCAAAACACATCACAAGATTTAGGACTATGTTTTTTGATCATTTATCATGAATGGTGGATGCAGATAGAATATCCTTTTTATATTCTTTTGACTTTCATTCAGATCTGAATCTATTAACAGTACAAATATTCATTCAGGTCTATATTTAGTTATAAAATCTCACTCTCTATAACATGTCTTAACATTTTATTCTACTTTTCAAAAATTCTTTCTTTAGAAATTCGCTTTACTTCTTTTCAGGTGCCAATAAAATGTCATCAGAATTGCTACAATTAGTTATAGCAAGTTATTCTATATATATTCCATATGTATTCTTTATTTCAGTTTTTTCTATATTATTTTTCCAACCAAAGGAAATGTAGCTAATTCTCAATAATCTATGATAAAATAAAATGAAAGTAAACCAAACTTTTTGTCATGGAGTCAATCTCAAATAAGAGTGGTTCCATATAACAGTGCAGGAATGACTCATGAGATTTCCAAGGCTATAATCTTTATGTCTGAGAAGTAAAGACTGTAGTCGTTGATCTTCCACAACTAGTGTTTCTAGTCCTGTTCACCATTTGCAAGGAAAGGTGTGCTATTTCTATAGCCCAGGTTGTTGATGAATCTTCATCTAATTATAATACCACATTCTTCTTCATATAATCCTACTTCTTATTTTTCTCAGTAAAGACTTTTTTTTTAAGTACTGACTTAATATGTATGGAGAAAAGATCTAATCCTGTTGCCCCACTATTCCTGATTTTAAACCGTGCAGTGTTCCCTTGTTCTGTTCAGACACCTGCTTCTTGGTCTATGAATAGCTTTGCATGCGTATAATTAAGTGGCATGTGATTCCCATTCTTCTCAGTGTTATCCACAATTCAATATGCATTACATCTCAACATCAAGAAAACAAAATCCATACCACTGGGCCAACAGACAACACATGACAGATGAATAAAAGGTTGAAATTTGGATCCATAATCAATCAATAACCATGATAGCAGTAATCAAGAAATCAAATATATATATATATGTGTGTGTGTATATATATATTGCATTGAGAAAATCTACTGTCAAGGACCTCTTCAAAGTGAAAAGTAAAAAGTAAACATGTCAATTTAAAGACTAATGAGTGCCTGATCCAAGTCATGGTATATTCAGTTGTTTCTGTGCATCTGAAAGTTGGAAAATAAAGAAGGATGACGGAAGAACTAGTGTCTGAGTTGTGATGCTGGAAAGAGTTCTGAGTATCTTACAGACTGTCAAAAGAACAAAATGATCTGTCTTGGAAAAAAGTACAAACAGGCTGCTCTTTAGAGGCAAGAATGATGAAAATCCATCTCACGTATTTTGGGCATGTTGTGGGCAAGGATCAGTACTGAAAAAAAAAAAAGACATCAAGCTGGAAAAGTAGAGGTTCAGAGAACAAGATCATAAATAAGATAGATTGACACAGTGACTGTAAAATGTACTGAAACATATCAGAAATCATGAGGATGGTGCAGATTGTGGTAACGTTCATGTCCATTGCTCATAGATTAGTTCTAAGTCAGAGTCAGCATGAAGACACCAAATGACAACAATCCTTATGGAAGCAAACTGTCACATCTTTTTCCTGTGGAGCAGTTGGTAGATTCCACCCACTGACCTGAGTTAACAACTGATTATATTGCCACAACCAGGAGTAATAAGATAAGGTTGTTTGTTGTTGTTGTTGTTGTTGTTGTTAAGTGCTGGAATGAAAGTCCTCAACACCTGTGTGACTTTCATCCTTTCTCCAGGTTCATAGGGTTTCCAGAGGCAAGTTATTGTGGAAGTGGATACCACTACTGTTTCCAAGTTTGTTTTAATCAGGGAACTCCACCAAACACTGTTTGCCATGGGTAACCATTAACATATTTGACCCATCAGTGTCACAGTATTCAGTTTCACAGTAACCACAAGTTACCTCTGTACAGCAAATGGACACACCAGGGTTATACCACCTAGAGAAATGTTTGAGCAAAAACAATTAAAAACAGGCCTGAGACTTGTTGTTGTTGTTATGTGCCATCGAGCCATTTGCGACTCATAGAGACCCTATGTACAACAGCCCTAAACCGTGCTCTATCCTGTGCCAATCTCATTGCCTCTGACACACCCATCCTGAGTACCCCAGTCACTGAATCAATCCACCTCATAGAGGGTCTTCCCCTCCTGCACTGTCCCTCCACTCTACCCAGCATGATGTCCCTCTCCAAAGACCTGTCTCTCATTACAACATGTCCAAAGTTTGTCAGACGAAGCCCCAGAATCCTTGCCTCCAAGGAGCAGCCTGGTTTAATCCTCTCTACGATGAATCTGTTTGTTCCTTCTATCCTCCCTAGTCATTGTCCAACTCTCTGATGCATAACAAGTGATTGCAAAAAACCATGGCCTGTATCAGGCACACCTTAGTCTCCAGAGAGACACCGCTGCTCTTGAGTACTTTAGAGAGGTCCCTAACCGCAGACTTTACCATCGCAATATGCTTTTTGATTTCCTGACTGCTGGTGCCAAGAGTGTTGACCGTGGAGCTGAGCAAACTGAAGCTGTGAACAATCTCAATCTCTTCGCCATCCATCCTGATGCTACCGATTGGTCCCGTGGTGAGAATCTTTGTCTTCTTGACATTGAGCCTCAGTCCATATTGAAGGCTGCAGTCCTTGACCCTCTGCAGTAAGTGCATGAGGTCCTCCTCAGTTTCAGCGAGCAGGGGAGGCCTGAGATTAGTATGGATAAATTAGATCCACAAAACTCAACAGGCAATGAGTTAGCCTGTCATTAGTAACCCTTTGATCAGAGTTTCTAATTGTGTCAAGAAATCAGGAGCACAACCACATTGTCAGCTTACTGGAAAAGATTCATACGTATTTCAATTTCAAAAATGAGTGATGCAACAAAGTGTGGAAATTATCATACAATATTGTTAACATTACACTCAAGCAAAATTCTGCTAAAGATTATCCAAAAATGATTGGAACACTACGTTCACAGAGAACTTCAAGAAAGCTGGATTTAGAAGAGACCTTGGCACTAGCAATATAATCCCAAATGTCAGATAGATCTTGGTTAACACAGAATGTCGGAGGTTTATATGTTTGCATTTCATTGATTATACAAAGGCTTTCAACTGTGTAGATTGCAACAAATTGTGGCTAAATTTGAGAAGAGCTGGAGTCCCAGAATATCTGATTGTGCATATGTGAAACCTATACTTGGACCAGGAAACAGTCCTCAGAACAGAGCAAGAAAACACTTCATGATTCAAAATCAGGAAAGAAATGTATCTGAAATGCATCCTGTACCCCTACCTTTTAAATCTATATGAAGAATAGATAATCCAGGAGGATGGACTTAATGAGGAAGAATGTGACATCAGGATTGGAGGAAGACTCATCAACAACTTGTGTTATGCAGGTGACATAATTTTGCTCCCAGAAACTGAGGAAAGACCGAAACATTTGCTGCAGAGGGTTAAGGACTGCAGTCATCAATATAGATTGAAACTCATTATCAAGGAAAATAAAGATGTTCACCACTGTGCTTGCTGGCAGCAGCATGATGGGTGGAGACTGAGACTCTTAACAATGTCAGCTTGCTTGGTTCCACAATCAACACTCTTGGTGCTAACAGTCAGGAAATCAAAAGACAAATTGCATTAGGAAAATCTGCTGTCAGGGACATCTCCAGAGTGTCAAAAAGCAACAATGTCAGTCTAGAGATTAATTAAAGCATGCCTGATTCAGGCTATGATCTTTGCATTTACCTCTTATGCTTCAGAGAGCTGGACAATGTACCCAAAGAGGATAGAAAAATTGATGCCTTTGAGTTGTGGTACTGGAGAAGAGTATTAAGCTGTTCCTTGGAGGCAAGGATTTTTTTCTTTTCTTTTTAATACTGATTTACTTACAAAGTTCATAAAGTTCGTATACATTATTTTTTACACTGGATCTTTTCTTTTTCCTTTACCCCCCCTTCCCTCCACCCATCAAATTGTATGACCCTATGATTAAGCATTCCCCTTCCACTCCTTGGATCCAGGCATTCATCGTACAAGAATGATCTTATACAGTATTTATCTTTATGAGACTGAGTTGGCTCACTTAGCATAATGCTGTCTAGTCACTCCCATGTAAATTGTAAATCATTGTTCCCTGTATTCTGTGTAGAATTCAATTATGTGAATGTACCAAAATTTCTCAATACACTCTGGAAATTTTATGAACTTTTATAAATTGCAATAGTTTTAGAAAAGCTTCAGGCCTTTTGTTCATAGGGTAGCTGTGAGTTGTGTTCAACTCGACAGCAATCAACTGCATTCCATTGTGTTTGGAAATTTAGGCCGTTTCCACATTCTTGTGATGATGAATAATGCTGCTATGAACATTGGTGGTATACAAGTTTCTATTTGTGCCTCAGTTCTCAGTTTCTCAGGGTATATTCTAAACAGTGGAATAACTGGTCATATGGAATTTCCATGTTCAACTTTTTGAGGAGGCACCAAATTGCCTTCCAGAGTGGTTGTACTTTTTTACAATCCCATCAACCATGTATAAGAGTTTCTATCTCACCACATGCTCTCTAACACTTATTACTTGCTGTCCTGCTAAACTTTGCCACTGCTACTGGGGTAAGATGGTCTCTCGTTGTGGTTTTGCTTTGCTTCTCTCTTATTGACAGTGATTTGGAGCATTTCTTTATGTGTCTGTTGGCCATCTGAATGTCCTTCTCTGTGAAAAGTCTTTCCATGTCTTTTACCCATTTTATAATTAGATTATCAGCCTTTTTCTTCTGGAGGCCCTGTAAGATTCTGTAAGCGTTTGCTTTGCCACGCTTGTCAAGGACGATATTGCCAAATGATAGTTCCCAATCAGTAGATTTTCTTTTCACTCTGTTGGAAAAAGTTGTTAATGAGCACAGAGATTTCATCTTTAGAAGGTCCCGTTCATCAGTTTTACCCTTTCAGATTGTGCGTTTCTGACTGTATTTGTCAGTCCCTGAAAAATGAACATGAAATCGGAGGTTTAGCACTTTCTCACCTCAAAACCTACCGCACAGTAGTAGTAACAAAAATACCATGGTACTGCTACAATGGCAGGCACATAGATCAATGGAACAGAATTGAAAATCCAGAAGTGGACCCATCTATCCGTGGTCAACTGATATTCGACAAGGAAATAAAACCCATCAAATGGAGAAATGGCAACCTCTTCAACAAATGGTGCTGGTAAAACTGGACTGCTACTTGCAGAAAGCTAAAACAGAAATCCCATCTCACATCATACACAAAAATCAACTCAATGTGGATCAGAGACCTAGGAATAAAGCCCAAAACCATAAAATTCATAAGAGTCAAACTGGAACCAAGCTTAGAAGGCCTAGTCTACAGTATAAAAGTAGGCAAGAATTTTGAGGCTCCTTCTCACATACTTTGGCCACTTGGCTGGAAGGGTCCAATATTTGGAGGACATCTCACTTGGAATGGTGAAGGGAAAGCACAGGAGAGGAAGACCTCAGATGATATGTATTGACACAGTAACTGAGGTAATGAGGATGGGTGTGTTAGACAGTGAGATTGGCCCAAGATAGAGCAGGGTTCAGAGTTATTGTGCAGAGGGGCACAATGAGTGTGGTCGACTAGATAGCACATAACGACAGTAACAATATTACTGGGATTTCTGTTTCATCTGTTTATGAAAAAGTAGACTTCCAGAAATAGAGAAGAGTAGATAGTTAACCATATCCTGGGTAATGCTTCCTGGATTTCCTGTACCCCCCTTCTTTACTTCCTGTGAAAGTTCCACTCACTTTCTTTATCCTTGCAAACATTGGCTGACAGGATTCAACATCCTTCAGCTAACAGACCAAATAAGTTTCACTTAATTTATTACTTTTATTCTTCAGTTATCTTCATATTCTCTTCCTTTGGAAAGCAAATCCAGCCTTGAAAAATCAAATGTTTATCATTATAGTATCTTTTTTCCATGTTTCTACTCCTCTTTACACATCTCCATCTATCTTTATTCTTTTCCTTTTTTCAAACCAATGAACACTTTTTCAATAACCAGACTGTGGCTCGGCCATCTTCATCTTTCCTCCCTTACTAAAATCCACGTAAGGACCCTATCATGGAAATACTTACTGAATGAAGCAATTCCTTTCTCTTCAAAATTCCAATGAAGCTTCTTCCCCTTTCCCATCACTATCTTTCACCAGACCAAAATATTGTTACCTGGAGGAAATTGGTTTCCTGTCTGCAGATTTGCTGAGTCACATCTTGCCAATTTTCTGCTATGATTACCAACTTGCTTTTCCTATTTTTGTGCCATTTCCTACAAGCAGTGTGTTATCTCATTCGCTTCTTTATGATTTCCTCAGTTGAAGCAACTTATCTGTTTAGCTATCATACAATGGGTGCTTCTTTCAACTTCTCAACAGTCATTTAGCAGATCAACTCCATTTTCCATCTATTCACATTCCCTTATTCTTGTACATTTTCTTGAATCTTGGGAAACAAACCAAATAAGCATAATCATCTCATACTTTACAGTTAAGAAAGTTAAATCCTTGACAAGATTGTTAAATTGTCTGAGATAGTAGGCTAGATAAATACCTAATAATGTCTAAGGGGTGGTGATGACTCAGTGATGAAAATAGCATTGATGTTTTAAAAACAAAAACTATTGAATAACCTCACACAACTGTATTTCAACAAGAATTTAAATGAACATTTGATTGATTCACTACTGATTCCTTCCTATTTAAACACAGTTTAAGGAGCTTTTGTTGTTGTTGTTAGTTGTGTGGACTACATGGGTATAAAAGTGAATTTCTTCACAGCCTTCTCAAGAGCCTGACCTAGAAAGCAATCCACCAAGCTTGTGTTCAAGATACCTATTAACTAGTACAAATTATGAATAATCTTTTGACCCGTAATCAAGTGCTTAACAGTTTTCATCACTTAGAGACTATACAATATTGCTGTTGTTGTTGTTGTGTGTATTATAGGGTTGGAACCAGCCCATAGATTACCCTCCAGCAGGTTTTCAGAGGCAGTTAATTGCACAGGAGAGGATTTTCTATTCTTGGCAGAGCAGCTGGTGGCCTCGAACTGCATGCCTTTAGGATTGCAGAGCAGCTCCTTGTCACTAGACCACCAGAGTATTAACCTATACCAAATATGCAGATGACATAACCTTGCTTGTTGGAAGTGAGAAGGATTTGAAGTACTTGCTGCAGAAGATCAAACGCTGCAGCCTTCAATGTAGATTGCATTTCAATGTCAAGAAAACAAAATTCTCTCCACTGAATCAATAGGCAACATCATGATAGACTGAGAAAAGATTGAGATTGTCAATGACTTCATCTTAGTTTAATCCAAAATTAATGTGCTTGTTACTGGTGGTCAAGAGATGAGGAGAAATATTCCACTGAAAAAGTTCATCAGAGGCGTCTCCAGATTATTGAAGAGCAATACTGTCTGTTTGTGAGCTAAGGTCTGCCTGATTTATAACATGGTCTTTTTCAATCACTTGCTATGCTGTTGAAAGTTGAACAAAGAATAAGATAACAGAAGAATTTATATCTTTGAGTTGAAATGTCGGAGAAGAGAACTTAATGTCCCATAAACTGCCAAAAGAACTAACAGATATGTCTTGGAGAAGTAGCAGTCAATGTGCTCTCTGGAGTCAAGAATGGCAAAGCTTATTCTCACATATTTTGGTCATGTTGCTAGAAGAGGCTATTCCTTGGAGAAGGACATTATGCTTTGAAAAATGGAGGGACAGTCAAGGAGAGAAAGACCCTCCTCACCCGTGTGGAATGACACAGTGACTGAAGCAATGGGTTTGACTGTGTCAGAGATTATGAGGATAGAAAAGGATAGGACAAGGTTCAGATCTGTTGTTCATAGGGTCATTATGAGTCATACTTGATGGCATTTGACAACAACAACATATCAAATAACTTAATTCCTCAGGCCTCTTCACCCAAAACTCCAGAAAATAATCTGTCCTGGTGATTGCGAATACTCATATTCTTTAGAGCAGAGCAGCTTGACAAATGCCTCTTTCCCATTATTTCATCTGCAGTGGGTATTCCTCTTTCTAATCTCTATTTTTCTCTTCTTCATTAAAAAGAACTTATAGTTAATTCAGAAATAACATCTAATATTCTAATGAGATGGGCAATTTCTTCCCATGTGATCTGATTTACAAACTCTGAAAAGCTGCTAGGGAGCTGTCTATGAGTCCAACTGCATGGCATATAACAACAGATCTCTCAAAGTACTGCCAAGTGTCTATCACTTGCTTTGAAAAATGTTCTTCTATGTCACTTATTGTTCTGCATATCTAAATCATGGGTGATTTTTAGAGAAAAAGAGGATGGAACTTCAACTCACATACTCTGGGCATGTCAGGAGGAGCCAGGTCTTGGAAAAATGCATTATGCTTGGAAAGATAATCAGTGAAAGAGAGGAAGACCTTCAATGAGATAGATTGACACAGTGACTGCAGCAATGGGTATAAGTATATCAGAGATGATGAGGATGTTACAAAACAAGGAAGGGTTGAAATCTGTCATTCGTAGGGTCATGTGAGTCATATTAGATGACACCTAACAACAACAACAACAACTTCATATGGCACTTGATCATTACTTAGATAAAATTATGACAATGGCTTTAAATGATGTTTTATTACACAAGATTTTCTTTTTTGTATTTTATTTGACTGTGTCCTATAATTTCCATATATAAACTGGACAATATAGAGGACTCTAGTGACCTTGTGGTAAAAAGCTGCATTTCCATTTGGCTATTGCTTTCATTTTTGTTTTTTAAATAGATACACCAACTGGGAATATACCCTAAAGAAACCAGGGCTGCCCCCCAAACAGATAAATATATATCTATATACCTGCATGTTTATTGCTGCATTGTTCACAATAGCAGAGATGGAAGCTACTCAAGAGCCCATCAGTAAATTAATAGATAGAGAAATTAAGGAATTAAGGTATATTCATACTATGGAATACTGTTGTTGTTGTTGTTGATTGCCTTTGAGTCAACCATGACTCATAGTGACCCTATGAACAAAAGTCCTAAACCCCCTCTATAGCTATCAACATGTATCAAAGTTCATAGAGTTTCCAGAGGCACATTATTTAGGAAGTGGATAGAATACTATGCAGCACTAAAAAGTAAGGAACTAATAAAACATTATACAACATGGGTGACCCTGGAGGACATTATGCTGAGTAAAATATCTCAGTCACAAAAGAAAATACTGCATAATGCCACTGTTATAAAATAGGACTGACACGAGGGTTGGGAGAAACTAAGAAAAAAGGGGATAAATAATGAACACTACATTGGAACAGATGAAGGAAAGAACTGTTTAAAAGGATTATATGTTTAGGCATTTTCTTCATGACAACAGTCCAGAGTAGGAGGTGCATAGCAAAGCGGACTGGGGCAGGGATAGAGAGGAGATTATGTAACAATGAATGAATATTTTTTTAAAAAAAAGCTAACTTGGCAAGGAGTGAGGGGTAGGAAAGAAAATGTGCACTGCCATTTCGAAGGCAAGCAGTGTGAATCTACCAGCTGGTCTACAGGAGCAAGGTGCAATTTGTTACCTTGAACCCCTCTAGAGGTTCAGCTATGAGCTGATCCCAACTCAACAACACACAACATAAAAACAAGGACAGAACACGAATTCAAGATTAAGATTAAGAATCTATCTCCAAAACTAGTAACTTTACAGTGGGCTCAGTCAACCAAGTCAGTCCTCAAAATGGAATTGTCACTAAAACGTTTAATGACATTTATTATTTCAGTTTTCGAGAGTCCAGAACACGCTGGCAGCATCCTCTGCTCAGGATCTCACAACTCTGCATTCAAAGCGTCAGCCAAGGATATAATTTTATACGAGTTTTGGGGCCTGTGCCCAGGCTCCATTGTTGTTATCTACAATTCCGTTCACTTGCTTGTAGAACAGAGGTAACACAAGTTTTTGGCTTTCTGTTCTCAGGGCACTCTCTTCCAAAGGCCCCCCACATTTTACTGCCGTGTAGATCTTTCTATTACATGGAAACTTGCTTCTTCAAAGCCAGCTGCTCATGTTTTGAGTCTCTGCCTCCAGTCTGCTAAGGCAGCATCTTATATAACATGTTTTATCAATCATAAGAATGATTTCATTATGCTTACAAGTTCCTTAAAAAATCAAGCAGAAAGATTAACGCATGTGCAAAAACAATACGTCAGGCATCAGGCCAGCAGATACTAACCTTTACTTTCATCAACAACAATAAAGCAAATTCCTATGAGGCTAGACATGCCACTGTGCTTTCACACCTTCTTCTACCAATTCTAACATCAACTGTCCTCCCCAGGTTTCTCGCTTGCCATCACCAGGTTTGCTAATCTGCTGTGACGGTCACATAGCACTCATGGACAATACTCACAATTATCAGTTGACTGGGATGTAAGATATTACAATTCAGGTCAGAAACATTCAAAGTAGAATTTGTCATTCAGGAAAAGTTTTTCTAAAGCAAGCTTACCACAGGCATCCCTATGACCTTAGCATCTTTGGTCTGTGTTTTGCCTCAAGATCCTCCCTTGAGTTTCTAAAGTGTTTTAAAGCTCTTTCGTGTTTCTGTTATTGTTATTTGCCCTTAAGTTGAAGGCCACTCATGTTTTCAGAGACGGTAAATCATTCAGAAAGAGATTGTTCCTCTTTCTCCCATAGAACAGCTGGTAGAGTCAAATTATCTGCTTTGGGTTTGGCAGTGCAGCTTCTTACTACTAGGCCACCAGAGCTCCCTAAATCTCTTTTAGTTCTGCCAGTTATGTACCTCACCCCTCACCTCACGCACACACATACGCATGCACTCCATCTTAGCTAAGATACTCATCTTAGGCTTCATGAGAAGGCAGATGTAATTAATCTCTGTCTCACATGAATCACTGCTTCTCTACTTCCTCTGTTACTGCTGGTATCATTGCTGCATCTCGGTCTTGGTCTCAGTCTCCCACTATCTCATCCAGGAATCTCTGACCCAAAGGATGTGCTGTACTCTCTGTTCCTTCCTACTTGATATTAGCAAGATTTCCATTTTTCTGCCTTTGAGCCGGCTCAATTTACGCCTGGACAATGGCAAAATTACCAATACTCTCATTGTTGATCTGCTCACTTTATTTGCATGACCCCACTCCAAAAATGCTATTTGCATTATTGCTAATCTATTGCATCCCCTTAATGGGCCACAAACATCTCATATTTGTATAGTTTTAGCCATCCATGTGATGAAAGTCAAAGTCATTCACTGGAAAAGTCATACTGGAAAACTCAGTATAGCACAACACATGTACCTGGGATTAAGGATGGGAAGGAAGTTCTAGAGAGGGGATGAAGAAGTGCTTATGGGGTCGCCTAAGACATTCATGTTCTACACTGCTTCCAACAAGGGTTGCTTCCACAAGAGATTAGGGGCGCCCATTTTCTCCTGGTGGCACAGTGGGTAAAGTACTCAGCTATTGATTGGAAAGTCAGAGGTTTAAACACATCAGCTTCTCTAGGAGAGAAACATGGAAGTATATTTAGTAAATTTTACAGCCTTGGATCCCCTAGAGGGCAGTTCAACCCTGTTCTATTAGGTTCATCACAGTGAACAAGTAATTTATTTTGATAAATCACAAATTAAGCTGTTACAGTTCCCCAATAATGTGCAGTATGGAGATCAGGAGATGCATTTTATTATTGTATGAGTCTGCTATCAGGGACCACTCCAAAATATTGAAGAGCAATAATGTCACTTTGAAAACTAAGGTGTGCCTAATCCAGGCCATCATTTTTTTCTTTATTTGCTATGCATCTGAGAGCTGGACAACAGGTAATGATGACAGAAGAAGAAGTGGTAATTTTGAGTTGTGATGTTGGAGAAGAGTACTCAATATCCCATGGACTTCCAAAAGAACAAACAGATGTGTCTTGGGAAAAGTGCAAGCAGAGTTTTCTTTTGAGCCAAAGATTGCAAAGCTTTGTCTCTCATACTTCGGACATGTTGCTGGGAAATGCTATTTTTTGAAAAGGGACATCATGCTTGGAAATTTGGAGGATGAGTGAAAGAGAAGAAGACATCCAAAGAGACAGATTGACAGAGTGATTGCAGCAATGGGCTCAAATGTATTTTGATAATTTTAATAAAGAGCATGGTCCAGGATAAGAAGGAGTTCATGTATGCATTTCATAGGTTCTATATGAGTCATACCCAACTTGACAATATCTAACAACAACAGCGAATAGAATGTTTAAATTATCTGTGAGAACCTATATAAAAAACCCTGCTTGGGAAGTACATAATGAGATAAAATTAAATTACTTGAGTGTACAGTAAATATACCTCTACATCTGATATTTACTATCTAATTACCATATATTTACTATCTACATATTCAATATTTAATCATAATTAGGACTACCCATGATAAAAAACAAGAACTGCTTTAAAATTTAGGAGATATGCTAATTCTAGTTAAACTTTGGAGACAAAATTTTCATCATGTACAGCTGAACCTCATTTATCCAGTGAGTCTGTCTTTGAAAATTTACCTACTCACTAAAATTTATTTGCAAGCCCAAAATTAATACTTGAGGTGCTTTTGATGTCATTTGAGGATATGTGCAGAGTAGTTAAAAATCTAAGCTATCAACACGCATGTTCCCACATGAAGTCAAACAAAGCAAGACTGTGCCTCCTTGTTTCAATTCACAGTGTTCTATTGTTGCAGTCTACTTAGTATCACATTTTTTGTGTGCTTTTGGTTGGTGATTTTGTTGTTTAAAATGGTCCTCCAAATAATGTGAAGTTCTACCTAGTATTCCTAAGTACAAGAAGTCTGTCTTACAGAGAGAGTAGTTTCATTCTGATATAATGTTATAGGTTATGATCTTAAAATTAATCAACAACATATATTAAATAAGGATTTCTTTAAATAGGAACATGCATAAAACATGTCTGTGTATTGATCAGTTGGCAAGAATGTTAGTGCAGTCTATAAGAACTTAAGCCTGTATTTTCCATAAATGAAATTGCTCTGTATTTATTCATTTAGGGTTTGTGGTGACTTTACTGAATATAACTACCACAAATCCACAATACCTGTAAATGAATTTAAAAAATCATTGTCTTTGCATCAGAACCAATTCATAGCTGAACTTCCACTGGGTTTCTGAGGCAGTTAATTACCACAGAAAGAGATTGCTCATCTATTTTTTCACGAAACTATTAGAAGATTTGAACTTGCTCAGAGACGTGACCTCTTGATCCAGGCCACAGGCATTTTATTCACTTGAAGTCAATAGCCTCTCTCACAAAGGACTATGCCACCAGAACATCCTATACCTCTAAAAGTACTTTTGGAAATATGAGTTATTAAAAACCTACTATAAATCCTTTTCCACTAAAATGTAAGCTAATTGTGAGAAATTACACTGTTTTTTTAAAAAAATGAAAATAATAGCTGTTCTCTTTATTAGTATTACAAAAGCAAAAGTTTTGAATAGTCTCATCTTTTAAATGCACAATATCATACCAACTGCCAATCGATTCCAGTTAATGGCAATCATCTATCAGGTGTCCAAGGCTGTAAGTCTTTACAGAAACAGACTACTCATCTCTCTCAATGGAGTGACTGGAGGGTGGATTTGAGTCACTGATCTTCAAGTTACACAGTAAACTACAAAGATGTCAGAATTTTAAATGTGCTAAAGGAATATATCCAATTTTTAATTCAGTGTATAAAATTCATCTTGCACAAAGTATAGCAGTTTACTTGTTTATTTTTATTACTGAAGAAATCATTCCACAAACTCAACTGGATTGTATGAACTTTCTTCTTACTCTACAAAATATATATTCTAAACTTTGAATAGGTATGATTTTGATAGTGCCAGAGAAGACAGTTAAAGCAGCAAGCTAATGTTGCCTCCTTGGATGTAAACTTGTATATTAGAATGAAAATCAGCTTTCCCTAGATTACTGACCCAATTCTCTTTCTGCCAGATGTCCAATAAGTTATATTGATTTTTTATGTCACCTTAGTCAGGCTATTGTCACCTTTTATTGACTGTAATAAATAATGTTTCTGTGAAGTCATTTTGTAAATGTGGTTAACATGTAAAGTAAATTAACTTTATATAAAGAAGATTACTTTTAGTAAGTAAGTGAGCTTCGTTCAATCTTCTTAAGGCTTGTAGGACAAAAACTGAGGTTTCTCAAAGATGCAATTCCACCTAAAACTCCAGCATAAGCACCTGCTACCCTGCTCTACAAATTCCATACTTGTCAGCCCACAATTGTATAATCCAGGTCCTGAAATGAATCTGTATTTACATGTCTACGTCTATCTCCTATTGGTTCTGTTTCTCTAAGAACTCTGTTTACCAGGACAAGCACAGAGAACTTAGTAGAAAGTGGTGATTCTGCACAACTTCCCAAGAACTGCCAAGAAACAACTCAACAAATCTGTGAAGTAGGTACCAGAACAATAACCTCATCATTGAAAGCAAAGTAATGCATTCATGTTTGAGCCAAATACTCAAAGCTTTCTTTTCTCTAATAGTGAGTGCTATTACTGTCAACTCTTTGTTAACTAGGCACGTTGGTAGTTTTTCTTCACTGGATTTTGGACATTATCTCTTTACAAAAGGTTCTCTCATTGTCAGGAATCACATTTCAGCTGAGGTCTGTGGAGATTCAGGAGCCAGATATGGTCCTAGCCATAGCTCCAAGAAGAGCGTGTTTTGTTGGCATTGTTCTTGACTCTTCAGGAACTTCTCAACAGTGTCCAGCTTTCTCTGGCAGCACTGAAGAGCAGTCAGCTCGCCTGAGAGTTTATACAGCTGGTCCTACTGCCCCTTCACTATTATTCACATTCTTTGGTATCTTTGGAGCATCTGGTGGATTTGACCTGCCTGCCTTTGGCTTGGTAGTGCAACTCCTAACCCACTCTAGAACCAGAGCTCCCTATATGTTCTTTTCTTCAGATTTTAAAAGTCACAGATTTTGAATCTTTGTATTGTGGGGTGTTTGGGTCTTAATTTACTAATATAATATTTCCTTTATTTTGAGGTAGTTTTGCAATTTAGGTATAGAATTTTAAAGAGAAAAGTAAGGGGAACATAGTTATTTAGTTAGGTGCCATCAAGTTGAACATAACTCATAGCAACTCTATGAACAAAAGATCTGAACCTTGTTCTATGCTGCACCATCCTTGCACTTTCTGACACACAAGAGCCGATTGTGCAATCACCATATCAATCCTACAGGTTGAGGGTTTTCCTCCTCTTCACTGACCCTCCACCCTTCCCAACATCATGTCCTTCTCTACAGAATAGCACCTCCTAGCAACATGTACAATGTATGAGGTGAAACCTCATCATTCTTAATTCCAAAAAGCACTCTGCACCATCTTCAAGACATATCTGTTCATTCTTTTGGCCGTCCGTAGAATGTTCAGTGTTCTTTTTCAATACCGCACCTCAAAGGCATCAATTCTTTTTCTGTCATCATTATTCATTTTCCAGGTCTTGGATGCATAGCAAGTAATCAGAAAGACTATGGCCTGAATTTGATGCACTTTAGTCCTCAGACTGACATCACTACTCCTCAGTAATTTGGAAAGATACCTAACTGCAGATTTTACCATTGCAATGCATCTCTTTATTTTCTGACTGCTCTTATCAAGGGTGTTAATTATGGATCCAAGCAAGATGAAGTTGTCAATAGTTTCAATCTCCTCTTCATCCATCATGATGTTGCCTATCAGCCCAGTGGTAAGAATCTTCATTTTCCTGACATTGGTATTCAATCTATACCAAAGGCTGCATTCCTTGATCTTCTGCAACAAGTGCTTCACATCCTCTTCACTTCAGCAAGCAAGGTCATGTCATCTGCATAATTAAGCATTATAATGGAATGTGTAGAAAGCTTTAATTGGAGAACAAAAGGGAAATAAATTACTCTGCATTTCTTAAGCTGAAAGAACTGAAAAACAAATTTAAGCCTCTTGTCACAATGTTGAAAGATACTATGGACAATATATTGAATGACCCAGAAAGCATCAAAAGAAGATGGAGGGAATACACAAAGTCACTGTACCAGAAAGAATTGATTTACACTGAAAATTTCGGGAATTACTATATGAAAAGGAGCCAACGGTAATGAAGGGTAATGTAGAAGCTTCATTGAAGTCATTGGGAAAAAGGTAAAGCCCCCCAGGAATCAATGGGATACCAATTGACTTGTTTCAAGTAACAACTGCAACCTTGGTTGCACTCACGAGTCTATGCCAAAAAATTTCCAATCGATTGGAAGAGGTCCATATTTGTTCTCATTCCCAGGAAAAGTGATCCAACTGAATGTGGAAAGTATAGAACAATATCATTGATATCCCATGCAAGGCAAATACTGCTGAAGATCATTCAAAAACAGCTGGAACAGTAAATAAATATGGAACTACCAGGAGTTCAAGCAGAATTTGGAAGAGGCCATGGCACCAGGGATATCACTGTGAACGTCAGATGTATCCTGGCTAAAAGTAAGGAATACCGGAATGTCTATATGTGCTTTATTTACTATGCAATAACTGTGTGGATCATGACAAGTAGTGGCTGACATTGAGAAGAATGGAAATCCCAGAGCACTTGATTGTGCTCATGCAGAACGTATACCTGGATCAGGAGGCTATTGTGCAAATGGAGCAGGTGAGCACAACATGGCTTGGAATTGGGAAGGAAGTGCATCAGGGTTGTATTCTCCCTCCATACCTGTTTAATCTGTATGCTGGGAAAATTATCCAAGAAGCTTGACTCTATGAAGAGGAGTGAGGCACCAGAATTGGTGGGAGACTCATCAGTAGGGGAATATAGAAAACAATATGCATTGATAATAATGGGTGACTGGGATGCAAAAGTTGGGAACAGAAGAAGATTCAGTAGTTGGAAAACATGGACTTTATGACAGAAATAGCGCTGGAGAGAGGATGATTGAATTTTGCACAATCAATGACTTACTCATTGCAAATATGTTTTTAAGAGACATAAATGCAGGTTATATACATGGATTTCACCTGATGGTATGCATAGGAATCAGATTGATTACATCTGTGGAAAGAACCACTGGAGAAGCTCAATATCAGCTGTGAAACTAGGCCAGGAGCTGATTGTGGAACAGACCACCAACTACTTATATGCAAGTTCAAGCTGAAGCTGAGGAAAATTAAACCAAGTCCATGAGAACCAAAATATGACTTTGAGTCTATCCCACCTAAATTTCAGAACCATCTTAGGAACAGGTTTGAGGCCTTGAACACTAATGAGCGAAGACCAGATGAGTTGTGGGAGGATATCAAAGGAATCATCCAGGAAGAGTGCAAACGGTCATTGCAAAGACAGAAGAGGAAGAAAAGACCAAAATGGATGTCAGAAGAGACTCTGAAAATTGCACTGGAGTGCAGAGAAGCCAAAGCAGAAGGAAGAATTGAAGATACTAAAGAGTTGAATAGAAGATTTCAAAAGGCAGCGTGGGATGACAAAGTAAAATATTACAATGAAATGTGCAAGGAGTTGGAGTCAGAAAATCAAAAGGGTGGAACTCGCTCAGTTCAAGGAACTGAAGAACAAATTCAAGCCTCAAGTTGCTATAAACAAGGATGCTTTAGGCAGAATATTAAATGATCCAGGAAATATTAAAAGAAGATGGAAAAAATATATTGAGTCACTGTATCAAAAGGAATTGGCAGACACAGAAGAATTTCATGAAACAACACATGAGCAAAAGTCTATGGTAATGAAGGAAGAAGTTCAAGCTACTTTGAAGGAAATAGCACATAATAAGACCCCAGGAATAGATGGTATACCAATTGGAGTATTTCAACTAACAGATGCTGCCCTGGACACGCTCACCAAGTTGTCCCAACTGACTGGAAGAAATCTATATTTGTTTCCATCCCAAAGAAGGGTGACCCAACAGTGTCTGTAAACTATAGAACAATATCATTTCACATGCAAGCAAGATTCTACTGAAGATTATCCAAAAATGACTGGAACAATACATCAGCAGAGAACTTCCAGAATTCCAGGCTGGGTTTAGAAGTGGTCGAGGTACTAGGGATATTGTAGCTAGTGTTAGATGGATCTTAGCTGAAAGCAGGGAATATAAGAGAAATGTATATCTGTGTTTCATTGACTTTGCAAAGGCATTTGACTGTGTGGATCATAATAAACTGTGGCTGACTCTGAGAAGAATGGCAATCCCAGAACATTTGATCATGCTAATGAGAAACCTATACTGGGACAAAGAGGAAGTCATCAGAACAGAGCAAGGAAACACTGCATGGTTCAAAATTGGGAAGGGCGTACACCAGGGTTGTGTCCTGTCTCCATACGTTTTCAACCTGTATGCAAAACAGATTATCTGGAAGGCTGGGCTCTATGAGGAGAAATGTGGAGTCAGGATTGGTGGGAGATTCATCAACAATCTGCGATATGCAGATGACACAACCCTGCTTGCTGATACTGAGGAGGACCTAAAGCGCTTGCTGCAGAGGGTAAAGGACTGCAGCCTCCAATATGGATTGAGGCTCAATGTCAAGAAAACAAAGATTTTCACCACTGGACCAATTGGGAGCATCAGGATGGATGGTGAAGAGATTGAGATTGTTCACAGCTTTAGTTTGCTTAGCTCCCCAGTCAACACTCTTGGCACCAGTAGCCAGGAAATTAAAAGATGTATTGCCATGGGAAAGTCTGCTGTTAGGGACCTCTCCACAGTACTGAAGAGAAATGGTGTCTCTCTGGAGACTAAGGTGCGTCTGATACAGGCCATGGTCTTTGCAATCACTTTTTATGCGTCAGAGTTGGACAATGACTAAGGAGGAGAGAAGGAGAATTGATGCCTTTGAGCTATGGTGCTGGAGAAGAGTATTGAGGGTACCATGGACTGCTAGGAAAACAGATTCATCCTGGAAAGGGTCAACCGTGTGGCTCCTTGGAGGCAAGGATTCTGAGGCTCCATCTAACATACTTGTTATAAGGAGGGACCTGTCCTTGGAGAAGGACATTATGCTTGGTGGGGTGGAGGGACAGCGCAGGAGGGGAAGACCCTCTATGAGGTGGGTCGATTCAGTGACTGGGGTAATCGGGATGGGTGTATCAGAGACGGTGCGATTGGCACAGGACAGAGCAGAGTTTAGGGCTGTTGTACATAGGGTTGCTATGAGTGGCAAGCGACTCGACGGCACATGACAACAACAACATACACACGCTGGAGAAGCTTATTTAACATACCATGGACTGTCAAGAGAATTAAGAGGTCTTTCCTAGAGAGTGTGAAGCCAAGCTCTTCCTTGTAAGCTAGGATTTTGAAGTTCCATTTCACATACTTTAGGCATGTTGCCAGCAGAGACCAGTACTTGGAGAAGAACCTCAGGCTTGGAAGGGTGGAGGGACAGTTCAGGAGAGGAAGATCCTAGATGAGATGGACTGATACAGTAACTGGAGTAATAAAGGTCTGTGTGTTAGAAGCAGTGAGATGGGTCCAGAATAAAGCAGTGTTCAGAGCTATTGTACATAGGGTCACTATGAGTCATGGTCGATTCAACAGCACATAAGAACAACATACATAAAAATATTCTGGAAGGTTATACAAGAAATGACAAGAGTTATTACTTTTGTCAAGGAAGGTGAAATGATTAAAAAAGACAAGTGTTCTAACATGAATTTTATTTCAATTAAATGTTAAAGGGTTAAATATTAATTAAATCTTAGCATTTAATGTTAAATGCTAAATTAAAGGGTTAAAACGTTTTGCCACTATCTCTTCTTCTGCAAGGAATATTTTTTCTTCACTCAGGTAAAAATTTGGCAAAAAAAAACCCCACAACAAACAAACCACCTAGCTGCTATGAATATTCACACACAGTATGGCACGTTGTTGTCGTCTAGGAAGAAGAAAAAAGAATATATAAATTAATACATGAAATTTATATCAATTAGTAACTAAATTCCAGGATTTATTTGCAGTACTAAATATAAGATAGTTAAAATTACATGCTAATTTACTAATAGTCAAAATGAAAGTTAACTCATCCTTCTCACTCAATCCTGCAAACTGCCCTTGAAATCTCAAAGCTGTTTAGGCAAAGCTTGATTGTGCCAATTGTAACTTACTTTCTGAGCAGTGATTCTCAACCAGAAGAGCCTTTGCCTTAACTTCCTAGAGAACAATTAGTACTGTCTGGAGACTTTTTGGACTGTCACACAGTGGGGGCACTACTGCCATCTCATGATACTCACAGACAATCTACACTGCAAAAAACAGCTACCTCTTCACCAGCAAAGAATAATCCAGTCCACCGTATCTAAAGCTTCCTAGTTGATAAACTCTGTTTCCAGTGATGTTGTTGTTGTTGTTGATTGCCTTCAAGTTGAGCATGATCAGTGACCCTATGAACAAAATAACTGAAGCCCTTCTTCAACTTTGACATTTATCAAAGTTCATAGAGTTTCCAAAGGCATGTTATTTAGGAAGCAGATGCCACTCCTGCTTCCATTTCTAGTGATATCAGAAATTTTTTTGTATATTTAAATTTTTTTGTATATTTAGTAAATTATTATTTTATTCAACAATTAGTTTAATGCCTATTATATTTCATGTGTACATTAAAATTTATTAAAGTGTGTATAATTTTTTGCCGTAAATAGCAGGTTCACAATGGCCACAAAATGTGATTTTTTTCCCTGTAAGTGCCATAACCAAGTTGGCTTCATACCACCCTTGTTCAGGTAAGGTACATTTTCATATGTCTATTTCAGAAAGTGAGGAGGATTTGAAACATTTACTGCAAAAGATCAAAGCTTTCGATATGGATTACATCTCAACATCAAAAAACAAAAATGATCACCATAGGACTGATGAGTAACATCACGCTAGATGGAAAAAATAATGAAATTATCAATGATTTACTCTTATTTGGATCCACAATCAACGACTATGGTACCAGCAGTCAGAAGATCAGAAGATGATTGCACTGGGAAAGTCAGCTGTCAGGAACCTCTCCAAAGTACTGAAGAGCAAGGATGTCAATTTGAAGAACAAGATGTACCTGATTTAGACCATTGTCTTTTCAAACACTTGCTCTGCCTTTTCAAACACTTGCTTTGTTAACATATTATCACATACTTTGCATTTTACCTTTTAAATCCATTTTAATAATTTAATCTATGTTTGAAGAAAGTAACAACAGTACCCAGAAGCTGTTTTTGGAGTCTCTGGTTAAAAAAACTGTGTGAGAGATGTATCAACGTTTGAGGAAATAATCTAATAGATTCACTATATCCTCATTGAACAGGACAACAGGACACATATTCATTGTTTGCTCCTGGTTTTCTGTGTAGACATTTAAATATAATAGTAACCTACCTTACCATTCTACAAAGGAATTACATCTATTTGTTTTTTCTCTCACTAGATTTATCTGACTCTTATGCAACTCTTCAAAAACTGAAATACTCAATTTTTAAAGACTATGGAATTTATTAATACATTTGATTTTATTCCTTTCATGAGCTTGGATTTATAACCCAAATTGGAGTGAATATTTTAAAAACATTTAAATTTTAAAGGCTATGGATTTTATTAATACTTTTGGTTTTATTCCTTTGATGAGCTTGGATTTACAACCCTAATTGGAGCAAATATTTTAAAAACATGTCTTTTAATCATGTTAACCATTCTATATTTTAATTTGACAGATTTTTTAAAAAATAGATAGTAATTGAGTCAGACATCAGAATTAAATTCATTGACAGTTTTGCTCAATACATAATTACTTGTTTATCCACTGTGTCCTAAAACAATGTAATATGATATTTACTAGGAAGAATCATCTGTCCAATTAATTCATGCTTCTCAGTTACACAGAAAAAAAAGAAGGGAGTATTTTCCACATTAATGCTTTAGAACCATGGACCTGATTAACAATAACTCCAAAAAGAGAGGTTTAAAATATAAAACCATACTGATTTATTGAAAACAAGTTGTGTGCTTATAAAAACTATTAAGGGATAAGCATTACCTCTACCATGTGCCAAATAAATGTTTGTATATACATTTAAAAATTACAATCTTATGTTACATTTTACTCTAAATACCACTAAAATATACAAGAGTACTTTAGCATTGTTATAATCCACTTGAAAAACTTAGAGAATGAAGAAAACTTGCAATCCGCAAAAGTAGGGAATTCGAATTCTTTTGTTCTGTGTGTTTTTGATGGCTTTGTTATGATCTTGAAGTTCTGTAAATAAAGGAAAAGGGATCATTTAAAACACCACCTAGAAAAAAGGCTTGATGTATCTGCTGCTTATTTATTTGTTTGCTTATCTCCTGAAAGCATGAGATTCTTGAAGTTTTCTGACAAAATACCAGTCTTGCTTCCAAAAACAGTTTCCTCAGGGAAAACTAGTCCTTTCACCAGTAGAAAGATAGAAATAAACTAAATGACAATGATACGCAGAATGTGAAACTTTCATATGAATGCTGACAGCATAAACTAGGTGTGTTGAGTAATAATGAAATTTTTCCAGCTTAAAGCAAAAAAGCAGAAAGAAAATAAATAGTGTGAGATGTAGAGTGGGAGATTCAGCCTGCAGGGGAAAGAATTATGCAGAGATCTATTGTCCTGTGAAGCCACTGTCTTCAGATGCACTAAGAAAGGGAGAGTTTCAAAGCAAAAGCAAAAAAAAAATTCAATCACAAATAAAAATACAGGACAAAGGGAACATGAATGTGAAAAGATCCACAAAAAATTCAGTAGAGCTTATTAAAGAACCTTAAGAAACTGAGTTAACTCCACAAGCACCCTCTACCAAAGAGAAAACAACAATAAATGAAGAAATACAGGTTATGAAACTAACCGTGAAACATTGTCATAGGTTGCAGGAATTAAGCCACTAATAAAATAGTTAGGGAATGACTATGAATTTCTCTATGAGAAAGGAACACTGAGAACTAATTTGTCATTCCTATAAAATATTTCTAATTTCATATTATATTTAAGTGCTTGGTTAATTTAATTATTGTCAAATAATTCTTTTTCATTAAAACTATTATCTAAAATCCTTAATTTATGATGTAGTAGAGAAGTTCTTAAGTAGATCTGACTAAATAAATTGATGCCAGTGCTTACCCAGGCTGCTTTATGTTAATCTGATTACACCTATATGCAATTCATATTAGAAATCAAGGTTGTTGTTGTTGTTGTTGCTATGTGCCATCGAGTCGTTTGCCACTCATAGCGACCCTATGTACAACAGACCTAAACCCTGCTCTATCCTGTGCCAATCTCATTGCTTCCGACACACCCATCCCGATTACCCCAGTCACTGAATCAATCCACCTCATAGAGGGTCTTCCCCTCCTGTGCTGTCCCTCCACTCTGCCCAGCATGATGTCCCTCTCCAAAGACCTGTCTCTCCTTACAACATGTCAAAGTATGTCAGGCGAAGCTCCAGAATCCCTGCCTCCAAGGAGCAGCCTGGTTTAACCTTCTCTATGATGAATCTATTTGTTTTCTTGGCAATCCATGGTACATTCAGTACTCTTCTCCAGCACCACAGCTCAAAGGCGTCAATTCTTCTTTCCTCCCTAGTCATTGTTCAACTCTCTGATGCATAACAAGTGAGAAGTTAAGGTACAGTAAAATAACTACCTCCTTAAACTGAATGCTTGCATGGCACTCCACACACACACACACACACACACACACCCCATTTGATAACATCACTTTGTAGAAGGTGGTAAGTTGTCAAGTATTTGGTCTACTTACACACATTTTGCCCTTTCTCCATATCCCTTATCTTATTTGTTAAGTTCAAAAATCTCTCAAGGTAGCAGAAGACCTGTGTATTATTTTTGGCATGGCAATGAATGCAGCATGGAAAAGTGCCATACTGGTTTTTCATGGCCAATGGAAGTATTCTTGGACAAATATTTTATATTCCTTCAGGGCTACTTTTACAACAGTTATTTATTCATTCTCTCATCTAATATTTATTGAGTTAAAATCTATGATCTGCCAGATACTGAATAGTTTTTCCTGCCCACCTGGGATCTGGGATCACATTCTAAAGGCAACTTCCCCTGATTTCTAAAATTGCAGATTCACATAATGGAAATGGTATTGAAATGGAAACAGGAGCAAATCACTTCTAAATGAGAAATTAAAAATGGAAACATGGAAAAGACTAGTGCTAAAATTACCTGGAAGCGTCCAAAAAGGCAGAAATGTAAAGGAAACTAATT
>NW_006399938.1:1205054-1211891 GCF_000299155.1 Elephantulus edwardii | reverse complement strand
CTTCCCTTCCCTTCCCTTCCCTTCCCTTCCCTTCCCTTCTCTTCTCTTCTCTTCTCTTTCCTTATTAGCATCCAGTTGGAACTAATAGCTGAATTTCCAATGGCTTTTTCAGAGACTGTAAATCACCAGAAGTAGAGTGTCCATCTTTCTGCCACAGAGCCGCTAGTGAATTAAATAAATAGATTGTGAAGGGGGAACACAGAGAGTCAGAGAAAGGAAGGAAGACCTCCAATAAGACTTATTAACACAGGGACTAGAGATGATGAAGATGGCTCAGATAGAGCAAAGTTCAGATCTGTTATTCATAAGGTCATTACACAACATGATCAATTCAATACTACCTAACAATATAGCAATGATAATGACGCAAATTTTAGGAGGAAGTAATTAGAGGATTCCAAGTAAGAAGTATATGTGGGAGGGGGATGAAAAAATATAGCCCTGTTAAGCCCTGCCCACTGGATTTTGATATGTTTAGTGAGCAGTGAAGGAACAGCAAGATTCCGGGCTGGGGGGTGGGGGGGAGAGTTAATTCAATACAGAAAAGTTTTTAACAGAATTTTCAGTGGATTGGCAAGAGAAATTGCAGATACAAAATTCAGTTAATAGAATATTCTAACCGTCATTATATATATATATATATATATATAAAGTTTTATTGGACACAAGACTCAAATAACTAGTTTCAAAGTCACAGATGGCAAAGGTTTTGTATCCATGATAGCTAGCATATTACAAAGAAAGAAAGAAATGTGCTTTTGTTGCTAACATGAGATTGTTGTCAAGGAGACTTTCAAAATGCTTGAATACTAAGAAGATAAAAGAACTCAAGTTATTAAAATTAGGAAATTGAGAAGTTACTGGTTTGATTAAGTTTTACTAATAAGTTGTTGTTGTTGTTGCTGTGTGCTGTCGAGTCGCTTGCGACTCATAGCGACCCTATGTACAACAGCCCTAAACTAGGCTCTGTCCTTTGCCAATCGCACTGTCTCTGACACTCCCATCCCAATTACCCCAGTCACTGAATCAATCCACCTCATAGAGGGCCTTCCCCTCCTGCGCTGTCCGTCCACCCTCATAAGCATGATGTCCTTCTCCAAGGACCGGTCTCTCCTCACAACATGTCCAAAGTATGTTAGACGGAGCCTCAGAATCCTTGCCTCCAAGGAGCCACCCGGTTTAACCCTTTCCAGGACAAATATGTTTGTTTTCCTAGCAGTCCATGGTATTCTCAATACTCTTCTCCAGCACCACAGCTCAAAGGCATCAATTCTCCTTCTATCCTCCTTGGTCATTGTCCAACTCTCTGATGCATAACAGGTGATTGCGAAGACCATGGCCTGTATCCGATGCACCTTAGTCTCCAGAGAGATACCATTGCTCTTTAGTTCTTTGGAGAGGTCCCTAACAGCAGACTTTCCCATGGCAATGCACCTTCTAATTTCCTGGCTGCTGGTGCCGAGAGTGTTGACTATGGAGCCAAGCAAACTAAAGCTGTTTACAATCTCAATCTCTTCACCATCCATCCTGATTCTGCCAATTGGTCCAGTGGTGAGAATCTTTGTCTTCTTGACATTGAGCCTCAATCCATATTGTAGGCTGCAGTCCTTGACACTCTGCATCCCAACATAAGGAACTACCATCAGCTGATGTGTTTGGAATCACAGAAGCCATGGAAGCTTCATATATAAGTTATTAGATGGAGGGCTGGTCAAAGGGAGATAGATGTGAAGAGGGGGTAGAAGTGGATGGGTATCCTGGTGGATGGTGAAGCAGGGAAGTAAGTGTAAAGACGCGTGTGAGAAAGGCTGAGACAACACTGAGACTAAAGTTGACTCTGCAATAAGAGATATACCTTTAACTTGCTCATCTGTCTGATACTTCTCTAAATCTGAACATTCATATTGAGACAGACTAGGAAGAAGGATTGGCCATCCACTTCTGAAATAGCAGGCCTAATAATAAATAGGCAATGATTTAGGTGACTCAGGTAGACAGAACACAGAACAATGAAAGTCAAAGGCCAATCAATATCAGGTGCTATGGTAAGAATAACAATTAACGTTGGTAAGTAGACAATAGATATTACAAGATAGTTAGAGACAATAGTTTGAAATGTAAATTTAATCAGAAGGTAACAAAATGTAGAAATGAATAACCTTAATTCCTATTTCAATAAAATTGAAAAGAAAAAAGAGCAGGTGGTTCTTTGGTAAGACTATGCAATCAATTAAAAAAGAAAAGTCTTATCTTCAAAACAAAACACAAAATACAGCAAATGAAAAAAAGATTTTGGTGAACAGAGAATGCGTTCTTTAGGGACAATAAAACCGTTAGTAAGAAAGCAAGTAACTAAATAAAATAAACACGGTATCATTCAAAGTAAATATTTGTTAGGCATTATTATGAGATCCAGCCAGTCTAAGCCATGATATTTTCATTTGTTCCCAATGTTTTTGAACTTTAAATAGTATCAGAAATACCAAAGAAGAATTGACGCATTAGAAATGTAGTTCTGTGAAGAGTTTTGTATGTGTAATTGTTGTTGTTGTTGTTGTTGTTATGTGCCATCAAGTTGCCTGCAACTCATAGTGACCCTGTGTACAATATCTCTGAACCTTGTCTTATTCTGAGCCAGTCTCATTGTCTCTTACACACCTAACCCCATTATTTCATTACTGTGCAATACATCTCCTCCAAGATCTTCCTTTCTTGTGCTGTCCCTCCAACCTTCCGTGTATGATGTCTTTCTCCAAAGACTGATCCCTCCTAGCAATGTGCTCAAAGTACATGAAACAGGGCTTCAAAATCTTCACCTCTAAGGAGCAAATTGGTTTCATCCTGTCCAGGACAAAACTGTTTGTTCTTTTTGAAGTTCATGGAATGTTCAATACTCTTTTCCAGCACCACAACTCAAAGGGGCATCAATCCTGCTATCATCTCTAGTCACTGTCAAGTTCTCTGAGGCAGAAAAAGTAATTGCAAAGACCATTGCCTGGATCAGGCACACCTTATTCTCCAGAATGACACCATTGCTCATTAGTACTCTGGCAAGATCCTTGACAGCAGATTTCCCCAAGGAAATCTGTCTTTTGATTTTATGAATGTTGTTTCCAAGAGTGTTGATTGTGGACCTGAGTAAGATGAAATTGCTAACAACCTCAATCTCTTCTCCATCTATCATAATTCTGCCAATTGGCCCAGTGCTAAGAATGTTTGTTTGCCTGATGTAGAGCTTCAATCCATATTTAAAACTGTAGTCCTTGACCTTCTGCAGAAAACACTTCAGATTCTCCTCGTTTTCAGCAAACAAGCTTGTGTTACCTGCATAACACAGGTTGTTGATGAGTCTTCCTCCAATTCTGTTGTCACACAATATTCATAAAGGTCGGCTTCTCAAATGATCTGTTCTGCATATAGATTAAAAAGTTACAGAGCCAGGATACATCCCTGATGTACTCTTTTCCTGATTTTGAACCATACAGTATATCCTTGCTCTGCTCAGAGTACTGCTTCTTGATTCAAGTATAGGTTTTACCTGAGCACAATCAATTGTCCTGGAATTCCCATTCTTCACAAAGGAAGACACCGTTTTTTGTGGTCCACAAAGTCAAATAAATGTCTTTGCAGAGTCAATGAAACAAAGATAGACATTCTTATGATATTCTTTACTCTCAGCCAATATCCATTTACCATTGACTATGATGTCACTAGTGCCATGGCCCCCTCTTTTAAAACCAGATTGTATTTCTGGTAGTTCTCTATCAATCTGCTGCTTCAGTTACTTTTAGATAATCTTCAAGAGGATTTTGCTTGCATGTGACAGTAGTGATATTGTTTTATAATTTCCACACTGTTTTGGATTTCCTTCCTTGGAATAGGAATAAATACGAATCTCTTCCAATTAGTTGGCCAGACATCTATCCTCCAGATGGCCTGGCACAGATTACACCCAGAGATGAAAAGGTGGGGGGGAAATGGAGAGTCAAATTCACAGTTAAAAAGACTATTTCTGGGGAGCTCTGGTGGCCTACTGTCAAGGAGCTGCAACTACAATCCCAGAGGCTCACGGTTCGAATCCACCAGATGCTCTGCCGGGGAAGGAGGGGCAATCTCCTCCTGTACCAGTCAGATCTGATTTGACGGTACACTCACACTAAAATAATAAAAAAACAAAAATAAAAAAATTTTTAAAAAGACTATTTCTAGGTTCCTATTGAAATGTAATGTTGTGAGTGACAGGATAATATCTGTACACATACAAAGAAGAGACCTGCTAATACCACTATCATTCAAATATATACACCATCAACCAGAGGCAAAGAGGAGGAAATAGAAGATTTCTACCAAATTTGCAGTTGAAAATTGGTTAAGCACGCAAGCAGGATGTATCAATAATAATTGGTGACTGTTAGTAGAGTGGGAGGATACAAGATAAATATCCAAAAATCAGTGGAATTCTTCTACTGTACCAAAAGAGAACTCAGAGAAGGAAACCAAGAAAGCAATAGAATTTACAATGTTGTTATTGATGATTGCTTTCGAGTCGAACACAAATCATAGCAATCCTACCAACAAAAGGTATGAAGCCCCTCTACAATTATGGACATTTATCAAAGTTCATAGAGTTTCCGGAGGCATGTTATTTAGGAAGTGGATGCCACTCCTGCTTCCAAATAATTTACATTAGCAACCACAAATTGAGATACTTTGGAGTAAACCTAACAAGAGTTACAAAAGACCTATATGAGGAAAACTACAGAACATTTCTACAAGACACAATAAAACACCTGAAGAAATGGAAAAATGTGCCCTATTCATGGAAAAGAAGACTCAGTATTGTGAAAATGACAATCCTACCAAAAGCAATATACGTGTTCTACACAATCGCAATCCAGATACCTACCAAGTTAATTTTTCAAGGAGAATGAACAGGTAATTGTCAAGTTTATTAGGAGAGGCAAGAGACCCTGAATAAGGAAAACACTTCTGGGAAACAAAAATAAAGTGAGAGGGATAGCACTGCCTGATCTCAAAACCTACTACAAAGCAGTAGCAAGCAAAACAGCATGACACTGGTACAATGACAGCTACATAGACCAATGCAACAGTACTGAGCATCCAGAAATAGACACAGCTATCTATGGTCAACTGATATTTAAGAGAAAAACAAAACCTATCAAATGGGAAAATGACAACCTCTTCAACAAATTGTGCAGGTAAAACTGGACTCCCACTTGCAGAAAAGCTGAAACAGGATCCATATCTCACACCATACACAAATATCATCTCAAGGTGTATCAGAGAGCTGAAAGTAACCCAAAAACCATATATTTCATAAGAGACAAACTGGAATGAAGCTTAGAAGGTCTAGTCTACAGTATAAAGAGACTATCAAATATAGCCAGAAATGTACAATCTAAAGAGGATAAAATTGAAGAATGGGACCTTCTAAAGATTCAATCCCTGTGTGCATCAACAACTTTTCAAACAGGGTGAAAAGAAAAACTTACAGAATGGGAACAAATATTTGGCAATACCAACTCAGACAAGAGACTCATAATTCAAGTTTACAGAACACTCTTGTACCTCCACAAGAAAAAGACTGATAACCCAATTACAAAACGGGCAAAAGTCATGGAAATAATTTTCACAGAGGAAGATATTCGAACAGCCAACACATATAGAAATTTTCAAAATCACTGGCAATAAGAGACAGCAAATGAAAACCACAATGAGATACCATCTCACTCCAGTAGCAGTGGCAAAGTTTTACAGGGCAGCAAGTAATGAATGTTGGTGAGGATGTGGTAACACAGGAACTCTTATACATTGTTTGTGGGATAGTACAATAGTACAACCACTCTGGAAGGCAGTTTGGCACTTCTTCAAAAAGTTAAACATAGAAATCCCAGCTATTCCACTGCTTGGACTATACACCAAGAAAATAAGAACTGAGACACAAACAGAGACTTGTACACCAGTGTTCATATCAGTGTTATTCATTACCCCAAGAACAGCCTAGATGTCCAACCACAATTGAATGAATTGAGAATTATGGTATATTCATACAATGGAATACTACACAGCACTCAGGAGAAATGATTTTGCAAATCATTATCTAAATTGTTAGGGACTGGAGAGCATCATTTTGGATGAACTAACTCAGTCCCATAAGGTAAAATACTGTGTAAAACCATTATGTAGAATGAGTATGAGGATGCCGGGTGGGGGTGGTGAGCAGAGGAGTGAGAATGTGTGGGGCTTGGGTGGTGGGGAGTGGTTAATCATGAGGTAGCACAATTTGAAGGGTAAGATGGTGAGGGAAATGGGAAAGATCTGGTGTAAAAAACAATGTATTCAAATTTTGTAAATGAAGCTAGTATTTAAAAAAATGTAAAATAGAATGTAACATGAATGATTATATAAAACACATTATAAATGAAATATTGTTTAAACATACTGTATATGAATGAAACAGACTGTAAAGGTATTATGTGAAAGTCAATAAAAATATTTTTAAAAGGTGACACAAGAGAATATGGAAATTATCAAACAGTATCACTAATATCACATGCAAACAAAATACTCTGGTGCCCCAGTGGCAAGAAGCTGCACTACAATCCCAAAAGCAGGTGGTTCGAGGCCACCAGTTGCTTCATGAACGAAGGATGAATAATCACACACACACACACACACACACACCCCAGTGAAATGAATTGCTTCTGAAAACCCACCAGAGAGTCAGCTAAGGGTAAATTCCAACTCTACAGCACACAACAACAACAAGCAAAATCTTGCTGAAGGTCATTAAAAAAACCAACTAAAACAGTACAT
>NW_006399938.1:1193787-1204524 GCF_000299155.1 Elephantulus edwardii | reverse complement strand
TGTTCTGCCTTTCTGCTAGCTATTCTTGAAATACTGTTGCCCTGGATACCTGGGTGTGGGGCTTTAAAAATTAACTTAGCTGAGAACTATAGAAACTTAAGTTTAATTGAGCTGAGAACTATAGGGACTATTTTAATTTCAATCTTTTCAACACCAGGAGTATCATTGTTGACATCAGATGGATCATGGCTGAAAATTAAGACAGAAGAATGTCTATTTGTATTTCATTGACTATGCGAAGGTATTTGTGTGGATCATAACAAACTATGGCTAACATTGAGAACAGGAATCCAAGAACACTTAATTGTGATCTTGCAAAACCTAGACCAAGATGCTGTTGTGTGAACAGAGCAAGAGAACACTGCATGATTTAAAATTTAAAAAGCTGTGCATCAAAGTTGTATCCTTTCTCTGTACCTACTCAATCTGTATGTTGAGAAAATTATTTGAGAAGCTAGGTTCTATGAATGAGAATGTGGCATCAGGATTGGAGGAAAACTCATCAGTAACCTACATCATGCAAATGAGAAACAAAAGATACATGAATATAAAATTTTCTTCCCCGACAGTATTTATAACACAGAGAATCTTATAAGACTAGTATACAATTATAAAATGTAGTAACAGTTATCTTAATTAAGACATATACAGATTGTAATAAGAGGAGAAATTTATCCCAGAAGAATTATAGAAGGTGCCATAGATTAATTTCCCCTTGTCTTCTTTTATTATAGTTCCTGTACTGCTTTTGGAGAATTGTTCTCACTACACAAAGTTGATATTATTTAAGAAAATTAAGCTTTTCTCCAGCTCCAGATTAGGTCTACAACCTTGGGCTAGCCAATGAAGAAACATATCAATTCGAGAAAGAGCAGGTACTCAACACAGCAACCTTGATGGCACAGTACATACCATATTGGATTGCTAATTGAAAAGTTGACAGATATTGTTATTGTTGGTAGGTGCCATCAATTCAACCACTAGTCAGAGCCACAACAGATCTTAACCTTGTACTATGCTGCATGATCTATATGATATCAGACTTGCTCAAATCCATTGTTTTCGTCACTGTATCTATATATCTTGTTGAGGCACCTACTCTTTTTCTCTGTTCATCCGACTTTCCGAGCATGTATTTCTCCAAGTATTGTTTCCTTCTAATATCATGTCCAAAGCATGTGAGTGAGATTTCAGGATTCTTGCCTGTAATTAGCAACCTGGTTGCAATGACTCCAAAATAGACTTGCTTGTTCTTTTAGAGGTTCATGATAAATTCAGTATTCGTTGTTGTTAAGTGTTGTCTAGTTGAGTACTACTCAAGAGACCCTATGAACAAAACACCTGAGCACTGTTCTATCCTATGCAATTCTCAAACTCCCCGCCACATAAGCCCTTTGGAGCAATCCACCTGGCAGAGAGTCATCCTCTCGTTTTCTGATGTTCCATTCTTCCCTGCATCCTGTCCCTCTCAAAGGAATGGCCTCTTCTAGAAACATGTCTATTCAATGTGCATGCTGAGAAAATTATCCAAGAAGCTAGACTCTATGAAGAGGAGTGTAGCATCAGTATTGGAGGGAGACTCATCAATAACCTCTGTTATGCAGATGACACAACTTTGCTTGTTCAAAGTGAGTGGGACTTGAAGCATTTGTTGCAGAGTATCAAGGAATGCAGCCCTTGATAAGGATTGCATCTCAATGTCAAGAAAACAAAGATTCTTACCACTGGACTGATAGGCAACATCATGGTGGATGGAGAGAAGACTGAAACTTTGAAAGCTTCACCTAGCTTGAATCCACAATTAATATCCTTGTTACCAGTGATTAGGAAATAAGGAGGTGTGTTGCACTGGGAAAATTTGAAGTTAGGGACCTCTCCAAATTAGTGAGGAGTAATGATGTCAGTTTGATGACTAAGGTGACTAATTCAGGCCATAGTCTTTCTGATTATTTACTAAGCATCTGAGAGCTGGATAATGAATAAGAATGACAGGAAAAGAATTGATGCCTTTGAGCTGTGGTATAGGAGAACAACACTGACCATCTCATGGATGGCCAATAGAAAAAATAGTTATATCTTGGAGAGTGTGCTGCCAAAGTGCTCTTTGGAAGTGCTCTTGCTAGGAAGGCAAGTTCCTTGGAGAAGGACATGATGCTGGGAAGGGTGGAGGATTCTTAAAGGAAAGGAAAATCCTTAACCAGGTAGATAGACACGGTGATGGCCTTAATGGTGTCTTGTGTGTCAGAAAGTGTAAGGGTGGCACAAGATAAAACAAGATTACGATTTTTGTTCATAGGGTCATCATGAGTTGTACTCAACTCAATGGAACCTAACAACAACAGCAAGTAACATGCCCAAAGTATGTGAGGCAAAGCCTCATCATTCTTGACTCTAAAGAGCACTCTGGCTGCACCCTCGCTGAGACAACTGTTTTATTCAACAGCACAGCTCAAAGGCATCAACTTTTTTCCTGTCATTCTCATTCATGATCCAACATGTTATGTACTGTGCCATCAAGATCGCAGTGTTGAGTACCTGCTCTTTCTCAAACTGATCATTGAACGATATGTTTCTGTCACTGGCTGGCCCAACATTGTAGACCTAATGTGGAGCTGGTGAAAAGCTCAATCTTCTTAAATATTATAATGAGGAATCGTGTAAAATTAATATCAAAATAATGCTCAAGTCCCCCAGCTATCAGATGCATAGCAAGAGATTGAAAAGATTATGGCCTGAATCAGATGCACCATAGGTCTCAAACTGTTTACAGATCTTCCCATTGTAATGTGTCTTCTTATTTCCTGACGGGTGGCACCAAGCGTGTTCATTGCGGATTCAACAAGATTAATCTGTTGACAGTTTCCATCCCCTCTCCATCCATCATGACTTTGCCTATCAGTCCAGTGGTAAGAATCTTTGTTTTCTTGACATTGAAATGAAACCCATATTGAAAGCTGCATTCCTTGAACTTCTGCAACAAATGCTTCAAGTCCTCCTCACTTTCAGTAAACAAGGCTGTGTCATTTGCAAAACACAGGTTATTGATGAGTCTGCCTCCAATACTGATGTCAATTCCTCTTTATGGAGTCCAGCTTCTTGGATAATTTGCTTAGCATACAGATTGAATATGTATGGAGACAGAATACAGCCTTGACACAATCCCTTCTCAATTTTAAACTATGTAGTGTTCACCCTAGAAAACAAACAGATTCATCCTGGAGAGGGTTAAACCAAGCTACTCTTTGGAGGTAAGGATTCTGGGGCTTCATCTGACATACATTGGGCATGTTGTAAGGAGGGACAGATCCTTGGAGAGGGACATCATGCTTGGGAGGCAGGAGGGTCGGTGCAAGAGGGAAAGACCCTCTATGAGGTGGATTGATTCAGTGACTGGGGTAATCGGGATGGGTGTGTCAGAGGCAGTGAGATTGGCACAGGATAGAGCAAGGTTTAGGGCTGTTGTACATAGGGTCGCTATGAGTCATAAACGACTCGACAGCACATAATAACAACAACAGCAACAACAGTGTTCCCCTTATTTAATGTCAACTGAATCTGGACTCTGGCTTCTTGAGGCGTGGTAGGTTTGAGGGATCCGGGCATTTGCAGTGGTTTTCTGGCCCCATGAGGGGGTTGGCAGAGTGGATGTGCCAGATGAACTGGGGGTCTGGGACAAAGAGTTTTCCAGCATTTGGGAGTGCCGGGTTGGTAAGACACTATAGGGCCTTCGGGTCTGCGACCCTTGACCAGTCTTTCATTGTTTTTGTTCAGACATTCCTCTGGGTCATATAGCCCTGGTATACAAATTGCCGTATAGCGGTCACTTGTGGTTGCTGTGAGGATGAAAACTGTGACACTGATGTGTCAAATGAATTAATGGTTGGTTACCCAATGTGGACAGAGAGTCGGGTGGAGCTCCCTGATTAAAACAAGCTTGGAAGGAGGAGCGGCATCCACTTCCGTAATAGCTTGCCTCCAGAAACCCTATGAATCTGCAGAGGATGAGAGACACCCAAACGTTGAGGACTGTCCTTCATAGGGTCGCTATGAGTCGCCTGTGATTTGATGGCACTTAACAACAACAGTGTTCTCCTTGTCTGTTTGCACAGCAGCCTCCTGGTGTAGGTGTAGGCTTTGCATGAACACAATTAAGTGCTCTTGGGATTCCCATTCTTCTCAATGTCAGCCACAACTTATTATGATCCCCACAGTCAAATGTCTTTGCATAGTCAATAAGTCATAAGTAGACATTCTTCTGGTATTCTTTACTTTTAGCCCTTATCTATCTGACAGCAGCAATGACATTCCTAGTGCCATGGCCTCTTCTAAATCCTGCTTGAACTTCCGGTAGTCCATTATCTATGTACAGTTTCACCCATTTTTTAAGACCTCCAACAATATTTTGCTTTTATGTGATATTAATTATATTTTTCTATAGTTTCCATGTTCCGTGGGATCACTTTTCTTGGGAATGAGAACAAATATGGACCTTTTGCCATCTGTTGGCCAGAAAGCTGTCTTCCAAATTTCCTGGTGAGCACATTCAAGGGTGATCTGTTAATTGAAACAAACAATTTGTATCCTATTGATTCCTGGGGCCTTCCTAGTACAGGCTACTTCCTGAAATTTTTCCGTGTCAATCATTTCTTTCTGATACAGTGATTCTGTGTATTTCCTCCATCTTCTTTTGATACTTTCTGGGTCATTCAATACATTGCCTATAACACATTTCAGTATTTCGATCCGAGGCTTAAATTTGGTTTTTCAGTACTCTCAGCTTAAGAAATGTAGAGTGAGTTATTCTCTTTTTCATTCTTCAATTCCAGATCTTTGCATATTCCATTATAATACTTTGTTTTGTTCTCCTGAGCTGCTCTTTGAAATCTTCTGTTCAGTTCTTTTACTTTGGCATGTTTTCTTTTTTGCTTTAGCTTCTCTATACTCTAGTGAAATTTTTAGAGTGTCCTCTGACATCTATTTTTCTTTTTCATTCTTCTCTGTTTTTGTAATGACCTTTTACTATCTTCATGGATGATAGCCTTGGTATCATCCCATAAACTCATCTGTTCTTTGATCATTTATTTTAAAAACCCCCAAACCTAACCCTAAAATGACCTTGCAATTCAGATAGAATTGATTCAAGATCGTATCTTGGTTCCTGTTCACTTCTTTCCATTTTCTGCCACCTCAATTTGAGCTTGCATATGAGTAATTGATATTCTAACCCACAGTCCACCCCTGCCTAGTTTTGACTACAAATATTGAGCTTCTCCAATAATTTCTTCCACAAATGTAGTCAGTTTGATTCTTGTGGAGCCCATCAGGTGAGATCCATGTGTAAAGTCATAATTTGTGTCTTTTAAAAAAGATATTTGCCCTTTTTTGAACGAGATATTTCACTCAGTATAATGTCCTCCAAGGTCACTCATTTTGTATGAAATTTTGTGAGTTTCTTGTTTTTCAGTGCTGTATAGTATTTCATTGTGTGAATATACTTTCATCTCTTTGCTATTGTGAACAACACAGCAACAAACATGAGTAAACTTTTGTTAAAATCACAATAAAAAAGCATTTTTTAAAAGTATTTGCAATGAACAAATAATGGAAAACACAAAAGTCAATCATTTTCTTTCCAGCCTCATGTCTATCACTAAGCCTGTATTCCCAAACTATTATTCCTTCTTCACTGTTTTCCACTTTTGCATTCCAATCAACAATTGTCATTAACACATCTTCATTGTGTGTTTCGTCAATTTCAGACTGCAAGATTTGGTAAAAATTCTCAATTCCTTCCTCTTTGGTTCCAGATGTAGGAGTGTGTATTTGAAAGATAGTTGTGTTAATGACTCTTCCTTGTATGCATATGGATATTATCCTATCACTTGCAACATTGTATTTCAGGATAGAACTTGACATAAACTTTTTGACTGTGAATATAACACCATTCTTCTGTTTTTTTTCATTCCCAGCATAATATACCATATGAATATCTGATTCAAAGTGGCCTAAGTTGGTCTATCTCATCTCACTAATGTCTAGTTTGTCAATGTTCATAAATTCTACTTCATTTTTAACAACTTCCACTCTTCCAACATTCAAGCTGTGCCCTTCTATGTGCTAATTATTAAATGTAGTTTGTTACTGTTTTTTCTCATTTCAACTGTTTTCCAATTTGGGCTCTACCACCACACTACTATAACTATTCTTCTTCCTTTAGTGTTCATAGGGTTTTCCAACATCTGTTATTTAGGAAGTATATGATCCATCCTGTCTGTCTTAATCAGAGAGCTCCACAAAAATCTGTCTACCATGGGTAACTCTTAAGGCATTTGACATACCAGTGGCACAGCTTTCAGTATCACAGCAACCCCAAGTTTTTTCAGTACAGTAAATTGATAGACAAGTGCTGTACCATTTAGAACGATGTTCTCCTCAAACATAATTAGCACTCCAGGGCCCAACTGACTTTTAAATACAAAGTCCCTCCCACTAGTTCTTGATTGCTTAAATAAAAATTTTGCAGCCCGCAACTGATTGTTAACTAAATCAAAATGACCAATCAACTTACACTTGATTGTTAACAAAATTTTTTTAAAGATTTCTTTTTTTAATTTTTATTTTTATTTTATTATTTGTGTGTACCGTCAAATCAGATCTGACTGGTACAGGAGGAGATTGTCCCTCCGTTTCCGGCAGAGCATCTGGTGGATTCGAATTGTGCGCCTCTGGGATTGTAGTGCAACTTCTTGCCACTAGGCCACCAGAGCTCCCCTCAAATTTTTTTAAAAGTCCAGTTTACACCCTACTTTCAATTAAATAGAAACAACCTACCCTTCAGAACCCAACTGCTCCAAACTGAAGACTCAATACTTTTCCTACATTACAATTCAAAGACATTGGTTTTTACAGCCTCCCTTTTTTTGCAGATGCATAAAAAACAACTGGATATACCATTACTCGAAGCAGGCTTATCTTACTTGTTAAACTGGCATCATTGGTCTGCCAGCTTCTCAACAGAAGGAAAGATGGTCTAGTTTATTCCTGTACAGACTTAGAGTCTTGAAAATTCATTGAAGGGGCCCCTTCGAGTTTCAATTGAGACACTAGCATGAGATTTTCTTGAGTAGTAAATATCTAGGTAGGCCAAAATACTCCCAAAACATTCATTTTATTTGTTTTGGTCTGCCATCAAACAAGGAGCATCCGTTGTTCTAAAGACTACACGTACTAAGAACAAAGGAACCTTGATAGACAAGCTTAATTTTTCTAGTATAAATAAAGAGTAGCTTCATATGAACATCAGCCAAATGTAATAAACATCCAGCAGAAAGAAGAAAAAAGATGATAATAAATACTTTTATCAATATTTTTGAAAACCCAAAGTTTCACTATTCTTGACTCCAAGTAGCATCCTGGCTGCACTTTGCAAGATAGACTTGTTTGTTCTTTTGGTAGTCTATGAAATATTTAGTACTCTTCTCCAATATCAGAATTCAAAGGCATCAATTCTTCCTTTGTCATCCCTATTTATAGAGCAGCTATCAGATACATAGAAAGCAATTGAAAATACTATGACTTGAAACTTAACCTTTGTCTCAAATATTTTGGACATGCTGTCAGAAGGGGACAGACTTGGGAAAAGACATCAAGCTGAAAAAAGTGCAAAGTCAGAGAAAGAGAGAGAAATCCTCAACAAGAGATATTAACACAATTATTATTACTTTAGCCTTGAGAGAAGAGACCAGGGGAAGGGGAAGTGATATTAGGCTTCAATTGGAGTGGTTTAGACTATTGAAGCTTTAAAATGTAAGTTCCGTAACTATTATCTTTGGGTTTTGTCAGGGAAAATAAAAACTCTGTTTCTAAGAAATCTTTGGAAATTATAAGGAATTTCAAGTGGATTTCAGTCAAAGCTAATTCTCTAACATTAAAATCATTTGAAATCAGTTTTTATCCCTTCCTTAACCCTAAAAGCAAATCAATATTAATTGTGCCTTATTTCACTTACAGACTTGAATTCTTTTTAAGAGAAAGGCTCAGTATGAATTTAGAAGTCACTTCAAGCAGCATTGAGACTGAGGTTAAGATATTCTGTTGACCACAAAACCTTGTTATCATTGTGTGTATATAGAATGTAAAAGGATAATGCGATATGTTTTAATATACACAAACTTAATTAGCATTATAACAGCTAAATGCATTCCACCAAGCTTCACTAGTAAAAAAAAGAGAGAGAGAGAGAGGGAAACAAATCAACAACTCTATCCTCCAACAGCTGCCTAATTTTAGGATTCTGATCCTCACATCTCAATGATGCAGATCCATGGGGACATGGTATGGTTGTCTGTATGGATGTGGTTGAATGTATACACAAGTGCCTTGGAAGGAACTCTTTCTGAAGAAACCATAAATACAAATACCATTTTAATAAAGCAGGTACAATAAACAACAACAACAACAAAGATAGATTAACACAGCAACTGTTGAACATAGCACATTGTTAATACGGTGCAGGATAGGACAAGGCTCAGATCTGCTGTTTATAGAGTAACTGGGAATCATAGTTGACTCTAAAACACCTAAGAACAACACAATATTATTTATAAAACATGTAGTTCCAGGGAACACAAAGCTTGTTCTAACCTGACCTTTTAGTTGTATCAGCCAAAAGAATAGATTTGCATGATATATGAAGTGCTCTAACTGAAATCATGATAGAGAGTGAAGAGATTGAGATTCCCAAAAGTTTCAGTTTGCTGGTTCTACAATCAACACTCTTGCTACCAGCATCCAGAAAATTAAAAGACAAATTGCATTGGGAAAGTCTGCTGTCAGGGACCTTTCCAAAGTACTGAAAATCAATGATATCAGTCTGGAGATTAAGGTGCACCTGATTCAAGCCATGGTCTCAATATTTTTTTCTTTCTTACTTTTTTGTTTTTATTTTTATTGTTGTTATGGGCCATTGAATCACTTGCAACTCATAGTGACCCTGTGTACAACAGCTCTGAATCCTGCTCTATATCCTGAGCCAACTTTATTGTCTCTGATATCAACCCCCATTACTCCAGTCACAGAATCAATCCATCTCATCGAGGGTCTTCCTCTCTTGTGCTGTCCTTCCACTCTCCAGAGCATGATATCCCTCTCCAAAGACTGGTTCCTCCTTGCAACATGCCCAAACTGCATCAGACAGAGTTTCAGAATCCTTACCTACAATGAGCAACCTGGTTTCACCCTCTTCAGGATGAACCTGTTTGTTCTCCTAGCAGTCCATGGTATACTCAATACTCTTCTCCAGCAACAATTCTCCTTTTATCATCCCTAGTTATTGTCCAGCTTCCTGATGCTTGGCAAGTAATTGTGATGATCATGGCCTGGATCAGGTGCACCTTAATCTCCAGACTGATATCATTGCCCTTCCATACTTTTCCCAGTGCAATACAACTGCTAATTTCCTGACTGCTGGCACCAAATGTATTGACTGTGGATCAAAGTAAGATAAAGTCATTGGCAGTCCATTATGACATTGCCTATCAGTCCAGTGTCAAGAAATCTTGTTTTCTTGACATTGAGCTACAATCCATATTGAAGGCTGCAGTGTTTAACCTTCTGCAGCAAGTGCTTCAAGTTATCCTACCTACTTTGTGATTTGTTTTAATTAGATGCCCTCAAGTTATGCCCAACTCAAAAAGATGTTATGCTTAATAGAAGGAATCACTACTCAATCCTATGCCATTCCAACAATCATGAGTGCATTTAAGCCTATTGTTGCTTTTATAATCTAAATCTCCCTCATTGCATGTTTTCTTCTTTTATGTTGACCTTCTACTGTACCAAGCATGGTGTTCTCCAAGTAAAAAATGGTCCAACGAATGTGAGACTTTGTTTCACCATCCTCTCTTCTAAAAAAGTGTTCTGGTTGCACACCACCGAAACAACAATAAAAGTACATGTAGATATTAAAAGTAAGAGAATAATACAAATATTAGTAGACAAAAAGGTGAAAATATATTGTTGAAAGTTTTACTATAATATATGAAATGGTATATTGTTTTTTATGATCATTTGAACATGTATCCTGTAAAACAAGGGAAAGCTGCTAAAATTTTAAATCTAACTTTTCTGTAAGCTTTCATGAAAATCACAATTAAAATAAACCGTTTTATTAAAAAAATATTCAAGCATATGCCATAAAATATAATCATGACTAATATGAAAAACAAAATAGCAGATTTTATAAATAATAAAGAAAAAATGTAATCAAAAGCAAATTAAAAGAAAGTAAATTTAAACACAGCTATGTAATAAATAATAATTTAATACAGTTTAATCAATACAAAAGCAGAGAGTTTCACATTGGATGATAAAGTAAAACCCAACAATATTCTATCTGTAAAGAGACCAACTTAAATATAAAATATAGGTAGGTTTTAAAATATGGTATAAAGAGATAAGTCACAATGTACAATCAAAAGAAAGCCAGAATTTCTCAATCCATTTCCTTGTGGTTGGGCATTTGGGCTGTTTCCATGTTCTTGTTATGATGAATAATACTGCTGTGAACACTGGTGTACTCTGTGTGTTCTCATTTTCTAAGGACATATTTCAAGCAGTGGAACAGCTGAATCATATGGAATCTCTAGGTTCAGCTTTTTGAGGAAATGCCAAACTGCCTTCCAGAGTGGTTGTACCATTTTACAATCCCATCAATGTATTAGTTTCTATCTCACCACA
>NW_006399938.1:1183174-1189057 GCF_000299155.1 Elephantulus edwardii | reverse complement strand
CTGAGAATCTTTGTCTTCTTGATGTTGAGCTTCAATCCATATTGAAGACAACAGTCCTTCTCGACATTTTTGCAGCAAACATTTCAGGTCTTCTTCAGTTTCATCAAGTAAGGATATGTCATCTGCATATCATAGGTTGTTAATGAGTCTTCCTCCAATACTGACGCCACACTCCTCCTCATAAAGCCCCTCCTTCCCTAATGATCCCTTCTGAATACAGGTTGAAAACGTATGGGGACAGGATGCATTTCTGATCCACTCCTTTCCTGATTTTGAACCATGCAGTGTTTCCTTGCTCTGTTCTAAGGACTGCTTGATCCAAGTATAGGCTTAGTATAAGCACAATCAAGTGTTCTGAGATTCCATTTTCCTTAAGGTTAGCCACAATTTGTTGTGACCACACAGTCAAATGCCTTTGCATAGTCAATGAAACACAGCTAGACATTCTTCTGGTACTCTTTGCTTTCTGCCAAGATCCATCTGACATTGGCAATAATATCCCTAGTACCACGACCTCTTCTAAATCCAGCTTGTATTTCTGGCAGTTCTCTGACGATGTACTGTTCAAGTTTCTTCTAGATAATCTTCAGCAGAATTTTGCTAATGTGTAATATTAGTGATATTATCCCATAATTTCCAGAGTTTGTTGGGTCACCTTTTTTTGGAATGGAAATAAATATGGATCTCTTCCAGTCAGTTGGCCAAGTAGTTGTCCTCCAGATTTCTTGGCACAATTTGGTGATCAAATGCAGTGCAACATCTGTTTGCTAAAATACATCATTGGTATCTCATCAATTCCTGGGACTTTACTTTTACCAAGTACTTCAAAGCAGCCTGCACATCCTCCTTCATCACTATTGCCTCTTGCAATATGTCCTTTCTTGAAATTCTTCTGTGTCAGCCAGTTCTTTTTAGTACAATGACTGTATACTCCTTCTGCTTTTAATGCTTCCTGAGGCAGTCAGTGTTCTGTCCATAGCATCTGTAAGCATTGTAACTCTTGGCTTGAACTTATTCTTCAGTTCTTTCAGCTTAAGAAATGCTGAGTGGGCAGAGAAACAATGGAGCAGAGGTCGCACAGCACATCCACGCCAGATCCTCCTCTGCAGCCCAGAACTTCCCCTCTGCTTACTCCCCACATCCTCTGCCGACAGGACAGTCCTGAAGACATGAATTCCTCTGACAAATTTTGAACAGCAAATTTTGGGTTGACACCTGATTTGGACAACATACAGAGACATAGCCAGCCATGAATTCAGACCAGGATATAGCCCTCAAACTTGCCCACGAATGAGCCAAAATAGTTGCTAAATATGACAGAGGTTGAGAAGGTACAGAGATTGAGCCTTGGGAAGATGCTAATTACCTCGTTTACAAAGTCACGGATAAATTTGGTTTTTTACATGAAGCAGAGCTCCCATGCCATAATGCAACTGTGGAGCAGTAGAAACACCTGGAAATTGGAAGAACTACTAAATGGCTGAAAATGAAAGGAACACTGAAAAGGAGTCTATACAAAGGAATTCCCCTCCAGCTCAGAGGTGAAGTCTGGGCCTTACTTCTTGAGATCCCTAAAAGGAAAGAAGAAACAAGACACCTTTATAGTAAATTAAAACACAGAGCATGAGTTTGTTCACCTGATATCAGACAGACTGAACCTTGATGTCAACTGCACGTTTAGGAACCATATTAGGCAGCAGTCCTTATTCCACAGTCTTTCTGCTTATTCTATATATAATACAGAAGTTGGATACTGTCAGGGAATGATACAGATCACAGCTTTGCTGCTCAAGTATATTAATGAAGAAGCTGCCTTCTGGATCCTGGTCAAACTATCTTCAGGTCCCAAGAGTTCTACACATGGCTTTTTTGTCCAAGGTTTTCCTAAACTCTTGAGGTTGCAAGAACACCATGAAAAAATACTGAATAAATTTCTGTCCAAGCTTAAGCAACACAAACTTTTTAAAAAGTATTTTTTATTGATTTTCAAGTAGTAATACTAAGCTTTCATACAATGAAATAGGGTTTTTTTCAGTGTTTTCTTGATTGAACTCCATTTACACTCAACTTAAGAATATGGAATATCTACATATTTGAAGGACAATGAATTCTTACAGCTATGTCTTATATAATCCTAAAATTACATAAAAAAAATCATCTAATGAGATTATCCATGGAAGAACTTGGAGAATTTCTTCAGGAAACCCTGGCAAAGGATTTTTTTCTTTGAAGATTATTTTGTAATAGAACAACTTCAAATTTCTATGGTAGAACTAAAAGGAGAGAAATTAGATCTTCCAGAGCCTGGTAAAGAGGATGAAATCTCCCAAGAAACCTTTGGGACAGCTTCCACCTGAATCTCAGTCAGCTGGCATTTATTGTATAAGCAATGGACAAAGATGTATTGGCAAATCAAGTTCTTACACAAGTAACATGTCTCTCCACATGAGGCATGCGCCCTCCCTGCTGCATACAAGTAGAATTGGTATACCAGAAACAGTAAGACAGCAGAGGCAGAAATCCATGGATGAGGATAATAAAAAGATTAAGCACGAGATAGATTTTCAAGGGAAACGACCATCAGTTCCCCAAGACAATTAGAAGCAATATACCAATGCATATCCTAACCAAAGTAGCAATGCTACATCAAATATCAAAAAGGAATTTATGCCCAAATGGAATAAACCTTCTGTTTCACTATTGAAAAAAACTGCCAAATACGCCTTCGAAGGTAAAGGTAAAACGAGACTCCGCACTTACAGTCACCATCACAGGTTCTGCCGATCCTCGAGTGCCAAATGTACGGCTAAAGATTAATGGTTTGGAAGCTGATGATGGGAAACATGGCTCCAGCACCTCCCAGTATGATAATGTACCTGGAGCAGAAAAAGAAAATGGAGCATTTATTGAAGAGGCCCTAGAGAGGGCTCACTCCCATAGTTCAAAGACTTTTGTTTATTCCAACAGTCCAAGAAAGCATGCTGAGCCAAGTTCTAGTTCATCAAAAATACCAAGCCATTTTACTTTTAATGTCCAACCTCCAAGTTATGGAAGATATCTGTCTCAGCCATATAGAGAAGATCATGGGACAATACATCCACCATCCTACAGTACTCCCCCAATTTACCATGGAAATTCTCCAATACACAACCCAATTGTCAACAGCAGCACTGTGTCCCCACACTTCAACAATGGGATTCAAATTCATGCCCCCCCCAGGAGATTTTATGGTTCTACCTTCTCAATAAATTACTTCTCCGAAGATATCTTACAAACCCCCCACTCCTATATCTAGTCGGACAGAATTTCTTCCTGTTGATACCGGTGCTGGGACTTATTCTGGATCACTAAAGAATAGGAAATTCATATTCCCCCAGTGGATTATTTACCAGAAAACAGAAAATGGTCAGAAGTAAGTTGCACATACAGACCTGAGGTGCACGAACTATCACGGAATCAAGATGCAAACTACAGCTACTTAAGCAACTAAATGTGTGACTTTTCTGGACCAAAACCTTCCAGCAGTCTCCTTGGACAGTCCTGGAAAAACATATCCTAGAACAGTATATAGAACATCACCAGCTCTAGAAGATGCTAGTTCATCTTGTTATCAATATTCAGGGCCCTCACTTATAGCATATCACTAGAGAAACAGGGAAGGACCTTCAATGCAAGAATCAGTATTGCTGTGAAAATGTATCTGTACTTACAAAAGACACTAGATTAGAATCCATATGAAAACAACATTGTCATGTTTATAATTGCCAAAGCAGTATTTTATATGACTGTTAACAACTCGCAAAGTGCTAATGTATGTTAGTATTCATCCCATGTAGGTGCTACTTAAGGTGAGAATTTTAAATCTCAGTATCACTGAACTTGTTAAAAAATAACTTAAAATATAATTTGACATGGATACATAGCAAAAGCATTTAGGGATGCATGCGCAATATTAAATCATTGCTCAATTTCATTTCTATCATTCTCCAAAGCCGATTCCTTCTCACTCTATTGGCCCATTTTATTTTGAGTAATGTGGCAAAACCCTGGAAAATTGTTTGTATACATTACATCATTAAAAAAAAAATACAAGCTGAGGGAGTTCAGCCCAATTGATTTTCTGACTCTAGCTCCCTCTTAAACATTTCATTATAATATTTTGCCTTGTCTTCCTGAGCGGTCCTTTGAACTCTTCTATTCAGCTCCTTAACTTCTTGATTTCTTCACTTGGCTTTGACTTCTCAGCACTCTAGTGCAATTTTCAGAGTCTCCTCTGACATCCATTTTTGTCTTTTCTTCTTTTTCCTTCTTTTTAATGACTTCTTGCATTCTTCATGAATGATATCCCAAGCTTATCTGGTCTTCGTTCATCAGTGTTCAAGGCCTCAAACCTACTCCTGAGTTGCTTTTTAAATTTATGGAAGATAGACTCAAGGTCAAATTTTTATTCCTATGGATATAACTTAACCTTCTTTAGTTTTAATATGAACCTGTGTATAAGCAGTAAGGGAAAGTTTATGTCAATGTCTTTTCTTTCAACATACTTGTTTGGACTGCAGGGAGCTCTCAGGCACAGCCCATAGGGAATTCTTTCTGGTGACTTAATCCACCAGCACAAACCCAGGAGAAAGAGGGAAAAATCTCTTCCTATGTAATAATTTACAGCCTTGGAAACTCAACAGAGGCTTACCTATGAGTCAGTTACAACTCAGCAGCAATGAGGTTTTTTATTACTCAATCTGTATGTTGACCAAATCATGCAAGAATCAAAACCATATGAGGACTTTAATGAATTGAGTCATATATCTCAAAAATACATATATATCATGATATAATATTTATAGATCTCCCATGATCTGTTAAGTCCAATAGTTACAGAAGGACAAGCAGTGAGATGTAATCTTTCCTAAATCCATTACATCTGTAAGAGATTGTCTAGAATGTGACCTGCAGAATCATTTATCATGCCAGAGGTAAAATCACAGGAAACTCAATCTAGAGGGAACCCCTTAATACCAAAAGGAAATAATCACCAGCAGTAGAGTGCATCTTTTGGGGCCAAATTCCTTGGCATCAGGGAGGAGTAGAACACAAGGAAGTTTCTAGAGAATTTCAAGCATAGAGATGATGTCTACAACTGACAGAAAGGGTCATACTCTAGCTGTGGTATCCTGAACTTGGACTTACAGTTTCTTAAGTGTTAAATAATTAATTTCCATTTGATAAAGCCATTCCCTTGTGGTGTCTTTGTTAAAATAGCATTAAATAACTAAGGTAAAAACAAATTAGGAATCAAAGTTACGGGAAGATTCATCATTAACTTGTAATATGGAGGTACTACAAACATATGAACAGAAAACAAGGAAGATTTTAATAATTCACTGATAAAATTCAAAGCCTATAGTCTTCAAAATGTGTTTTACCTCAATATAAAGAAACAAAATTTCTCAGAACTGAACCAATTAAAGATATTATAATAAATGTGCCAAAAAATTGAAGCTATAAAGCATAATTAATTTTAATGAAAGTTTAGAAACTTTGGATTTCCATTCATTTATTGTTGTATTTTTTCCCTGCCCAATTTCCCTTCTCCCAGTTCACTCTTCTCTTTGAAAAGTAAAATAAAAATTCATTCATTGTTATACAATCCTTCCACCCCAAGGCACTCAACTATGCATTTTCAAAAGTAAAAGAAAAATTTGTTCATTATTATACAATCCTGGCCCCATCCAAGTCCACTCCACTATGCAGCCTTCATTGTGGACTCCCACCATGACAATAATACCTAATTATATATCTCTTTTAAACAGTTCTCTCCCTTATCTTTTTCAATGCAGTATACATTATTTATCCCATCTTTCTCAGTCTCCCTCCAACCCCGAT
>NW_006399938.1:1182322-1183074 GCF_000299155.1 Elephantulus edwardii | reverse complement strand
AAAGCCAGAGAGACTTTGCTTATATCAGAAAAAATAGACTTCAAAGTAAAGAACATTATCATAGATAAATAAGGTAATTTCATAATGATAAAAATATCAGTTAATAAAAAAAGAAATAAAAGCTTAATATTTGTATACCTAATAAGAGGTCTTTAAAATACCAAAAGCAAAAATTGATAAAAATTAAGATAAAGAGATAACACTATAATTTTAATTGTCAATTTGAATTTTTTAAGAAAAGATGTATATTAAAAGCTGGCACAAATTTAATAAAGATAAAGAAAAGTATTATCGATGAAATTTATTTAAGTGACCTTTTTAAAAACAATCCACTGTAAAATAGCAGAGCAAACAATCTTTTAGAGATAGAAAAAGAACTGGGACCATATCAAAAGATTGCATATGATCAAGAACCTTAAATATTAAAAGAAAAAACCCAGGCTGCACTGAAGACATGGTGAAAAATGATCTTGATAGAGTTGAATAAGTTGAATTATTTTTCAATGCACCATTAGATCATGATTTCTTTTCATTATCATGGGTTCTTTTCTCTTTCATACTTCATAGAAACTTTTGTATAAAATCAATATTGTTTCTCAAGTAGTTTGTAAAATTTTCCAATAAAGGTATCTGGGGCTATTATGTCTTTATTTTGTTGTAAGGATAGGCTGTCATGTGAAGTATCATGGATTGAATTGTGTCTTATTCAAAATGCCTGGACATCAGCAGAAAAAGCCTTTGATAAAATCCAA
>NW_006399938.1:1172484-1181242 GCF_000299155.1 Elephantulus edwardii | reverse complement strand
GTATTTTCCCTCCTTCCCCAGCTCACTTTGTAATGCACATCAGGTTCCAGATTGTTAATTGTCATACATGTAATATCTGATCATCCATTCTTTCATATAATCCTTTCCGTCACCTATTTCAGTGTAGAGTTCATTTGTGATGTTGGTGAAGAATATTGAGTATGTCATGGACTGCCCAAAGAACAAACAAAGTTATCTTGGAGGAAGTGCAGCAGAGTGTGCCTTAGAAGCCACAAAGATGAGACTTTGTCTCCCATACTTAAGGCATGTTATCAGTACAGGCCAGTCTATTTATAAGGACATTATGCTTGCAGATACACTGTATCAGCAAAAAGGAGGAAGACCTCAGTGAGACAGATGGGCAAAGGAACTACAATAATGGACTCAAGCACAGTGAAAATTATGAGTCTCACATAGTCTGTAAATCAATGAGAAGCAGATTATTCATTTTTCTTTTTTGGAGGCCAGTTTTGACTCAGGAGTACAACTAACCACCACTAGGCAACCATAGCTCCAAACACAGACAAAAATTATAGTCTAGTGACATTTCTCTGGTCATTTATGTTAGTGTTTTTTGAGTCATGTATGACACTGGATTTATTTATCCTGAATAATTATAAAATAACTTACATTCAATAAGTAATTGCAGCAGACAGCAAAATTGTCTTCTGAGGCAGACAGGAAATAGACTATGAGTTCAATTTTAGATGTATGTAGAGAGAAAATATGAAAGTGAAAATAGCAGTGCAGAAGGAGTGATAGATTAACTGATATTGTTGTTGTTGTTGTTGATTACTGTCAAGTCAAGCATGATTCATAGAGACCCTATAAACCAAAGGCCTGAAACCTTTCTATAAATATCGTCATTTCTCCAGGTTCATAGAGTTTCCAGAGGCACGTGGTTTAGGAAGTGGTTGCCACTCTTACTTCCAAACCGGTCTTAAACTGGGAGCTTCACAAAACACACACACACACACACACGATGAACAAAAGGCCTGGAGCCTCTCTATAACTATCATCATTTGTCCAAGTTCATAGACTTCCCTGAGGCATGTAGTTTACGAAGTGGATGTTACTCTTGCTTCCAAACCTGAATCAGTCTGGAAGCTCCACCACTTTCCATGATGACTAGCCAATTATAGTGTTTGACACACTTATGCCATAGTTGACATCATTACAGCAACTCTAAGTTACTTTAGTAGAGAAACTAGACAGATCACTGCTGTAAGAGAGTTCATCCCAAATCAATTAACATTTGGCCCTATGGCCTGCAGGCCTAGCCAAGCATTAAGTCATTTTTAAATACCAGCACGCCCAAATGCTGGTGGACTAAGACCAAAAGACCCCCAATTCATCTGGCAACTCCCATCCCCTGAAGATCTAAAGGTTGTAGATTCAATAATAATGTTTTTATGTCTCATCAATTAATGTTACTTAGAATGTTACTAAACTAAGTCGCCAGAGATTCTAGGATGCTACTAAAAATAAAATAAAGATAACTTATTAGTGAATATGTTGTTTGTTACGTTATGTGATGTCAAGTCGCTTGCAACTCATAGCGACCGTATGTACAACAGCCCTAAAATCTGCTCTGTCCTGTGCCAATCGCACTGTCTCTGACACAACCATCCTGATTACCCCAGTCACTGAATCAATCCACTTCACAGAGGGCCTTCCCTTCCTGCGCTGTCCCTCTACCCTCCCAAGCATGATGTTCTTCTCCAAGGACCGGTATCTCCCTACAACATGTCCAAAGTATGTTAGACGGAGCCTCAGAATCCTTGCCTCCAAGGAGCCACCCTGTTTAACCCTTTCGGGGATGAATCTGTTTGTTTTCTTGGCAGTCCATGGTACATTCAATACTCTTCTCCAGCACCACAGCTCAAAGGCATCAATTCTCCTTCTATCCTCCCTGGTCATTGTCCAACTCTCTGATGCATAACAAGTGATTGCAAAGACCATGGCCTGTATCAGACGCACCTTAGTCTCCAGAGAGACACCATTGCTCTTCAGTACTTTGGAGAGGTCCCTAACAGCAGACTTTCCCATGGCAATACGCCTTTTAATTTCCTGGCTGCTGGTGCCAATAGTGTTGGCTGTGGAGCCAAGCAAACTAAAGCTGTGAACAATCTCCATCTCTTCACCATCCATCTTAATGCTGCCAATTGGTCCAGTGGTGAAAATCTTTGTCTTCTTGACATTGAGCCTCAATCTGTATTGAAGGCTGCAGTCCTTGACCTTCTGCCACAAGCGCTTCAGGTCCCCCTCAGTTTCAGAAAGCAAGGTTCTGTCATCTGCATAACGCAGATTGTTGATAGATCTTCCACCAATCCTGACGTTTCTCCTCATAGAGCCCAGCCAAGTGGATAATCTGTTCTGCATGCAGGTTGAAAAGTTATGGAGACAGAACACACCCCTGGCATATGCCCTTACCAATTTTGCACCATGTTCTGACTCACAAGATCAGTGAAACCAGGGAAGGCAAACAGACCAAATGGAAAGGGTATAAGCTCAGACTTTCAAAATTTAGAAAATGTAAGTGTGAGCATAGAAGTCAAGCCCCAAGTCACATAACTGGAAGAATGATAAAAACGCTGAGTGTTCTAATTATGACTATTCCATAAATTAGATTAAATTCATAGAAGAATATAATTATTAAAGCACAATATTGGTTATAAATATACATATGATTTACAAGAGATCAGAGGTAGAAAAGGATGTAAAAGAGAATATCTAGTATATTCTAATGGATTAATATACTATCAAATGAATAGGAAGAGAACTTTTTAAAATAGTGAGCTCATGAAAAAACATAGATGAAGAAGTAGCCATATAAACTCAGCAAGGGAATGTTGCATGGTTTAAAATCAGAAAACATGCACGTTAGGGTTTATAATTTCTCTATCCAATCTGTTAGCAGAGCAAATAATTTAAGAAGTTAGATCAAAATCTATAGTCTTCAATGTGGATTATATCTCAACATCTAGTAATCAAAACCACTCACAATTGAATCAACAAGCAAACTGTGATGGATAGAAAAAGTGTGAAGTTTATTTAATTTAAATGAAATTATTTCATTTGACTTGGATGCATGCCACGTGAATTCATTTTATTTATTTAACAACTATGGTAGCAGATGTCAAGAAAGCAAGATAGGTTGTATTAGGCAAATCTGCTGTCAAGGACCCTAAGTATTCATTTTAAAAACGAAGGTGAACCCAAACTAAGACATAGTATTTCATTAGCTTCCTGTGCATGTCAACATTGGACAATGAATAAAAAAAGACTAAAGAGGAAATAATGTCTTTAAACAGTGATGTTGGTGCACAGTTTAGAATAGACAATGAACTGCCACAGGAACAAATAAATCTGTCTTGGAGAAAATTCACTCAGGGAGATCCTTAAAGGCAAGGAGGTGAATCTTCATCTTATATACAGGTTGTCAAGAGGTTTCAGTAATTAGAAGCCATCATACGAGGGAAAGTAGAGAGCCAACAAAAGAGAGAGAAAACCTCAATGAGATGGAATGACACAGTCACTGAAATAGTGGGCTTGAACATGGTTGAGATCATGATGATGGAATTGTTGTTGTTATGTGCCATCGAGTCGCTTGTGACTCATAGCGACCCTATGTACAACAGCCCTAAAATCTGCTCTGTCCTGTGCCAATCGCGCTGTCTCTGACACTACCATCCTGATTACCCCAGTCACTGAATCAATCCACCCCATAGAGGGCCTTCCCTTCCTGTCACTGTCCCTCCACCCTCCCAAGCATGATGTCCTTCTCCAAGGACCGGTATCTCCTTACAACATGTCCAAAGTATGTCAGACAAAGGCCTCAGAATCCTTGCCTCCAAGGAGCCACCCTGTTTAACCCTTTCGGGGATGAATCTGTTTGTTTTCCCAGCAGTCCATGGTACTCTCAATACTCTTCTCCAGCACCACAGCTCAAAGGCATCAATTCTCCTTCCATCCTCCTTTGTCATTGTCCAACTCTGTGATGCATAACAAGTGATTGCAAAGACCTGTATCAGACGCGCCTTAGTCTCCAGAGAGACACCATTGCTCTTCAGTACTTTGGAGAGGTCCCTAACAGCAGATTTTCCCATCGCAATATGTCTTTTCATTTCCTGGCTACTGGTGCCAAGAGTGTTGACTGTGGAGCCAAGCAAACTAAAGCTATGAACAATGTCAATGTCTTCACCATCCATCCTGACGCTGCCAATTGGCCCAGTGGTGAAAATCTTTGTCTTCTTGACGTAGGATAAGGTAAAGTTTCAATCTGTTGTTGATAGGATCTTTAGGAATAGTAGTTAACAGCACTTAATAGCAACTTAAATAATGGCATAGTGCTAGACATTATGGATGGTACAATTAGTAAGACAACCATTGAACTTAATTACTTCATGGAATGTACTTTCTAGTAAACATAAAGCAGTTAGATACAGCTATCTAATTATAAGTATGACTTGGAAAATAAAGAGTATAGTAACATACAACAGAAGCACTTGACATAATTCAAGGGACACTTGAAGATGTCTGAAGTCACTTTTTAAATTCTCATAACTCAAGAGTACTACTGACATCTGAGGCTGTGGCTACACATCTCACAAAGCAAAGGCAGATGTTCATACACACATACATAAATTTATCTGGTCCACAATAACAATAATATTGCGAAATTATAACTTAGAATAAGACACTCAACAAAATAGATTAGCAAGGTGAGCCCAGCAATGGGCTTAAGTGTGTCAGAGATGGTAAGCATGTAACAGGATAGGACAGGGTTCAGTTTTGTTGTTCATAGGGTAGCTATGAGTCATACCTGGCTCAACAACATCTAATAACAAAACATAGAGTTAGGGAAAGATCCTTCTGACTAACATCAGAAGAATGTATAGCAATTTACTGAGTGAAATAGTATAGAAATGGAATGCTAGGCAGAAATAGCATTGGTTTGAAAGTTGTGTTAGCCATGAGAGATTAGTACATGTGAAGGACTGAAAGAAGATGTAGTAAAAGGAGCAACAAGCATCAGAAAGAAGACAAATTAGAAAAGATGCATGAGATTGGCAGGAGCCAGCTCATGTGAGCCTCACTTTGGTCTGGGACTTTCGTCTTTATTTTGAACTTTATTAAAGAACATTATTGTCAAAGTTGTATAAAAGATTAAAGAAAGGATGAACCCTATCCCTGTAGTGATTTGGTATTTCCTTTGTGTGGCAAAGGAAATCTATACTACAAAGGAAAAAGAAATCTTTTACTATCAAAATCTTTAAAGTGTTAAAAGGCAAATATATGAAGACTTTGAAGCCCAAGGTGTGTCTGACCCAATCCATGACATTTCCAATTGCCATATACATTTTGAAGCTGAAAAAGGAATAAAGAAGATCAAAGAAGAATTGATGCATTTACCTATGATGCTGATGAAAAATATTGAATATACCATTGACTATAAGAAGAACAAGCACATTTGTTTTGGAAGAAGTACAGGCAGAATGTTCCTTAGGAAAAAGAATGTCTATACTTTATATCATATGTTATCAGATAGGGTCAGTCCTTAGAAAAGAATATCATGTTTGTTAAAGTACAGGATCAGAAAAAAAAAGCAAGATTCTTAATGAGATGGATCTCAGCAACTGAAATTATGAGGATGGCATATGATTGGGTAGTGTTTTATTCTGTTGTAAATAAGGATGCTTAATAACAACAAAGAAAACTTCCAAAAGCTGGAGATAGGAAAAGGGATATCAACTGAGATCAACCAAGTTACTTCTGGAAAGAATACCTCCGAAAATGAGGTATGCAAGATCAGGGAAACAAGATCACTGTTATATGTTTGGAAAGTCAAGTAATTCTCTAAATCTACAAGAATGACAGTTGTTGCTGTTGTTAGGTGGTGGTGTTGTTAGTCATATATGACTCATAGTGACCCTATGAACAGCAGATCTAAATCTCATTCTATCTTGTGCCATCTTCACACTTCCTGACACAATAAAGCCTATTGCAGTGGTCACCAGGTCAATCTCTCTGGTTGAGGGTATTCCTCTCCTTCGCTGACCCTACCCTTACAAGCATCATGTCCCTCTCCAAAGAATAGTTCCTAGAAGCAAAATGCCAGAAGTGTGTCCAAAGTATAGCAAAGCCTCATTATCCTTCTATTCAGTCCCTTAATTTCTTGATTTCTTCCCTTTCCTTTGGCTTCTTGGCTCTCTAGTGTAATATTGACAGTCTCTTTCTTTTTTTTTTGTTTTTGTTTTTGTTTTAACACAAATGCTTACAGTATCTTTATAATCACAAACAAAAACTCAAATATCTATAAATAAATATATGGGTAAATACAATGGTGGCATAATATAATAGGGCACATTATTCAGTATGAAAAGGAACAATCTACAAATACATACATGTATAAAAACAGGTTTAAAGAATATCAATACTCTGAGTTAAAAATAAAAAACACCACAAGAGCACATATGACATCCATTTTGGTCTTTTCTTCTTCTTCCTGTCTTTGTAATTACCTTTTGCACTCTTTGTGGATACATTCTTGATGTGCTCCCACAGTTCATCTGATCTTCATTTATTAGTGTCCAAGGCCTCAAAACTGTTCCTGAGTTGGTTTTTAAATTCAGGTGGGACAGATTCAAGGTAAATTTTTTAAAAATTTATTTTAATGAAAGTTTACAGAGACTTTGAATTTCCATTCATTCATTGTTGCACTTTTCTCCCTGCCCACCATTCTCCCAATATGTTCTTTGATAAGTAAAAGAAAAATTATTTCATTGTTATACAATCTCTCCCATGAAGTTCACTCCACTATGTTCCTCTCGTGACAATAATACCTAATCATATATCCCTTTTAAACAGTTCTGTTCCTCATCTGTTTCAATGCAGTGATTCTTGTGTATTTGATTTGATCTTCTTTAGCTTTAATTTGAACTTAAATATGAGTAGTTGGTCTATTCCACAGTCAGTGCCTGGCCTAATTTTCACTGCTGATATTGAACTTCTCCAACGATTCCTTCCACAGATGTAATCAATCTGATTCCTGTGAATACCATCAAGTGATATCTATGTGGATAGCCTGCATTTATGTTTCTTATAAAAGATATTTGCTATGAATAAATAATTCACTGTGCAGAATTCAATCATTCTATCACCAGCTTTGCTTCTGTCACCAAGTCCATGTTTTCCAACTACTGCTCCTTCTTCCTGGCTCCCAACTTTTGCATTCCAGTCACAAATTATTATTGTGTTTTGCTTGCATGTTTGATTTCTGACAGTAAAAATAGATAGAAATAATCTATTTCCTCCTCTTTGGCTCTGGTGCATAAATTTGATTCATAGTGGTATTAACAGGTCTTCCTTGTATGCATATGGATGTTATCCTATCTTGACATTGTATTTCAAGATAGATCTAAAACCAGACTTTTTAACTATCAAAGAGCCTCAAGAACTGTAGTCTTCAATATGGATTGAATCTCAACATCAAGAAGACAAAGATTTTCACCACTGAGACAATTGGCAGCACTATGATGGTTGGAGAAGAGATTGAGATTATTAAGTTACAGTTTGCTCAACTCCACAATCAATACCCTTGACATTAGCAGTCAGGACATCAACATACTAATCTCTTTAGGTGAATCTACTGTGCGGGACCTCTCCAGAGTACTAAGAAGCAACCATGTTGGTCTGGAGATGAAGGTGCACGTGATCCAGTCCATGGTCTTTACAATTATTTGCTAAGCATCAGAGAGCTGGACAATGATGAAGGATGACAGAAGAATTGATGCCTTTGAGTTGTGATGCTGGAGAAGAGCCTTGAACATATCATGGACTACCAAGAAAACAAATAAGTCTGTCTTGGAGAGGCTTAAACGCAGTTTCTCCTTGAAGGCTAGGATTTGAAGTTTCATCTCACATAATTTGGGCATGTAGCCAGGAGACACTGATTCTTGGAGAATATGCTCAGAATGGTGGAGGGCCAGCACAGGAAAGGAAGGCTCTGCATGAGATGGATTTATACAATTACTAGGGCAATGGAGGTAGGTATGTCGTAGTCAGTGAGATTGGCTCAGGACAGGGCAGGCTTCAGAGTCACTATGAGACCAGGCAATTTGACAGCACATAATGACAACAACATCCTTGCCTCCAAAGAGTACTCTGGCTGCAACCTCTCCAAGACATATTTATTTGTTGTTTTGGCAGTCCGTGAGATGTTCAATCCTCCTCTCCAACACCACACCTCAAAAGACACCAACTTTACTTCTGACATTCCTATTTATTATCCAGCTCTGAGACATATAGCAACTGATTGGAAAGATGATGGCCTGAATCAGATGCAAGTAACTAAGTCCTCAAACTGACATCATTTCTCCTTAATAATTTGGAGAGGTTTCCAACTGCAGACTTTCTCAGTGCAATATGTCTCCCAATATCCTGACTGCTGGTACCAGGTGTGTTAATTGTAGATACAAGCAAGGTGAAGTTGTTGACAGTTTCAGTCTCTTTTCCGTCCAGCATGATGTTGCCTATCATTTAGTTGTAAGAGTCTTTGTCTTCCTGATGTTGAGATGTTATACATGTTAAAGATTACATTCCTTGATCTTCTGCAACAAGTGTTTCAAGTTCTCATCACTTTCAGCAAGCAAGATTATGTCATCCATGTAAATCAGATAACTGATGAGTGTCCTTCCAATCCTCATGACACATTTCTTCTCATAGAGTCCAGTTTCTCAGATAATTTGCTCAGAAT
>NW_006399938.1:1160101-1170019 GCF_000299155.1 Elephantulus edwardii | reverse complement strand
AAGACGTGGATTCTTCTTCTGTCATCCTAAGTCATTATCCAGCTCTCTGATGTGTAGCAAGCAATTGTGAAGATGATGGCCTGGGTCAGGCACCCTTTAGTCTCTAGACTGACATTATTACTCTTAGGACTTTGGGGAGGTCCCTGATAGCAGACTTTACCAACACAATTCATCTTTTTATTTCTTTTTGTGTGTGATAATAAATCAATTTTAATTCTAGCACCTGAAGCTATACAAGGGTATGCTTTATAAACATCAGAATGAGACTGTTGTACACATTCAATAAAATGACAGCAATGCAATACCACTTAGGATTTCAAAATTAGGAAACATATTTTTGAATTGTTCAAACACAATTCACAGAATTAAAAAAACAAAATCAGAAGCCATCACAGTTATACCAATTGACAGTGAAATGTTTTATATTTAAACTTGATTGAACAGTCAGTATCAGTATGGAATGCTGAAAGTGATTTCCAATTCTCATCTTGAACATTGAACTCTTTTGGGAAGATGTGTTGAGTAAGTATGTGACTGGCCAAAGGTGGGTACAACCAGGTCCAGAACAGCGTATAAAAATCTACCCCAGTTTCTGTAGTTTCCACATTATTTTCCTTCATCTGTTAAAAGTGAACAGTGAAAATTAAATACTCGTCTTTACATATGCACAAGGCATGATGAGAAAGCATATTTGCTTACAAACATGTAAAAAAGGTTTGATAAGAAAGTAATCTATAAAAATACACAGCCATCCAAATTGACGATTACAGTCCTTCTACAACAAATTCTTCAAGTCCTCCTTAGTTTTGCTGAGCAAAGCTGTGTTATCTGTATAACACGGGTTGTTGATTAGCCTTCCTCCAATCCTGATGCCACCCTCTTGTTCATAAAGTCTAGCCTCTCAAATGATCAGTTCCACATATAAATTGAAAATGTACGGAGAAAGGATACATCCCTGATGCACTCATTTCTTGATTTTGATCTATGCATTATTCCTTTGCTTGATCTAAATGATAGCTAACTGGTCTAGGCATAGGTTTCACATGAGTATAATCAAGCTTCCTAGACTTTTCATTCTTCTCAGTTTTATCAACTATTTGTTATAATCCACACAGGATTCTCACCATCAGGCCAATTGGCAGCATCATAGATGGAGAAAAGATTGAGGTTGTTAACAATTTAATTTTACTCAGATTCACTATCAATGCATTTGACACTAGTAGTTAGGAACTCAAAAGGCAAGTTGCCTTCAGGAAAGTCAACTGTCAGGGACTTCTCCAGAGTGCTAAAAAGCAATGATGCCAGTATAGCGACCAAGGAGCCTAAGCCAGACCATGGTCTTCTCAGTTGCTTCCTATGAGTCTAAGATCTGGACAGTTACTAAGGATGGCAGAATTGATGCCTTGATCTGTGGTGCTGGAGGAGAGTATTGAGCACATCATGGACTGCCAAAAGAACAAGCAAGTCTGTCCTCCAAAGCCTGAAGCCAGGTTGCTCCTTAGAGGCAAATATTTTGAAACTCTGTCTCACATATTTGGGGCACATTGTCACTAGGTCAATTCTTGGGAAAGGATATAATGCTTGGAATGGCAGAGGGTCAGCACAAGAGCACAGGACTCTAGATAGGATGGATTGAGACTGTGAAATTGGCTCAGGATATGGCAGGTTTCAGAACTGTTTTTCATGGAATTGCTGCGAGTTATGGTTGACTCGTTGGCACATGGCAACAACAATCCCAATCCATACTTTAATCTATAACCTTTGTCTTTATCAGTGATTGCAGTCTTGTTTTTTTTATAAGTGCCCTCGAGTCGCAGGTGACTCATGGCAACCCTATGAATGAAAGTCCTGGACACTTCCTGTATAACTTTGGTTCTTTCTCCCGGATTCATAGGGTTTCCAGAGGCAAGCTATTGTGGAAGTGGATGCCACTCCTTCTTCCAAGCTTGTTTTGATCAGGGAGCTTCACCAAACACTGTCCACCATGGGTAACCATTCTCTCATTTGACTCATCAGTGTCAGTGTTCGGCTTCACAGCAACCACGAGTTACCTCTGTACAGCAAGTTGACCGTACCAAGGTTACACGACCTAAAGAATTCCAGTCTTGTTAGCTTTCAGAAATCAGTTATATCATCTTCATTTGTTGCTAAGTACACTTGAGTAATCTCAGATTCATAGTAAATGCATACACTACAGAAAGAGGTAAATGAGATAGTATCTGGTTCAACATCATATTAATAGTATATGCTGTGCTTCAGGCTATTGTTGCAGCCAACATGATAATCCTTTCTGAGAGTCTTTCCTTTTTTCAATGACCCTTTACTTTATCAAGCATGATATCTTTCTCCAAAGACTAGCCACTTCTAACAAGATGAAGTCTTGTCATCCTTGTTTCTAAAAAGATTCTGGTTACACTTGTTCCATAACAGATTTATTTGATCTTTTAGCAATCCACTGTTGTTTGCTGTTGTTAGGTGTCACTGAGCTGAGTATGACTCATAACAATCCGATGAACAGCACATTTGAGCCCTGTTCTATCTTGTCCCATTTTCATTGTCTCTCATACATTTGGGCCTGTTGCTGCACTCATTGTATCAGTCCATCTTGCTGAAGGTCTTCTCTTTTGCAGACCTTTCTCCTTTCCAAACATGATGTCTCTTTTCAAGGAATAGCCTCTCCTTAGCAATGTGCTCAAAGTGTCCAAAGTATATTTAATATTCTTTGTGAGCACTGCAATTTTTTTAACTTTTCTCCCTGTTTATTTTTTCCATGATTTTATTTTATTTATTTATTTATTTATTTATTTATTTATTTATTTATTTATTTTTTACAGAGGTTTTGGATTTCCATTCATTCATTGCCGCAATTTTCTCCCTGTCCACCCCTCCCCTCCAGCTCACTTCCCCCTCCTCCGAAGGAAAAAGTAAAAAGAAAAAAAATTCCTTCATTAGTATACAATTCCCACATCCCTTTCCCCCACGCCCCACCCCGTGTACACTTCTCTATGCAACCTTAATTCTGGATTCCTGTGCTAACCATAAAACTCAATCATATATCACCTCTAATCTGTTCTTTCCCTCATCTGTTTCAATACAATATACATAATTTATCCAGTTTTTTCTGTCATACCTCCACCCTGATATCAGACCCATTCTACAACAGTGGCACCATGCAGTATTTGTCCCTTTGTGACTGAGATATTTCACTGGGCATAATGTCCTCCAGGGTCACCCACTTTGAATAATATTGTATGAGTTCCTTGTTTTTCAATGCGGCATAGTATTCCATTGTGTGGCTATACCACAGCTTCTCTATCCATTCGTTTGTTGATGGGTCCTTAGGCTGCTTCCAACTCTTTGCTATTGTAAACAAACCTGCAATAAACATGAGTGTGCATGAGCACTGCAATTTTAAGGCATTCATTCAACAGGGCATGTGTAACATGCATAAGGGGAGGAGAGAATGGAGTTGAGGGAAGAAGAAAACGTGCTAAGGCAGCAGAGATTAGTAGATGGGTGGATAGGTTGAAGGGATAGGCAAGGTACAGTGAAGATTTGATAAGATATTGTTATAAATGGCATTGAGAAATTGTAGTCAACGTTATAAAACAAAATGTATAGAGCTGATTGAATGAAAACCAAGAAAAAGAAATAAAATGGCATTGGTTCTACAAAAAAAAAAGTATATAGCAAAAACAATAATCATCTCTGACCCTGAAAACATCAATTCTGTATTTTATATTATATCAAAACAAAAAAGACCATTTTAGTTGTTTTTACTTAGGAAGAAAGAAATTATTCGTTTTTACCCTCAACAGGGTTAAATAAACTAGTATTAAAAAAAAAAAGAAAGAAAGAAAGAGGAGGGGAGAAAAATGCCACAACACCAAAACCTAGGCCCCTTAAAAAAAAAAAGATGTGCTGGTACCAAGAGTGTTGATTGCCACTGTTGTAGAATGAGGCTGGCATTGGGGTGGGGGTAAGACTGAGAAAAACTGGATGAAACATGTTTACGGCATTGAAGTCTATGGGGGAGAGAATAGTCTAAAAGTATTATATTTTAGGGCATTATTTTTATCGTAGGAGTATGCAATGAGGGTTGCAGAGTGGATTATATTTGGGGGTAGGGGGTGGGGTTTGGGGAGGTGCGGGGGGGGGGTTGTGTACCAATGAGGGAGTTTTTCTTTTGATTTTCAAGGAGAGGAGCAAATGGGGGGGAGGGGGGAGGGGTTTGTGCAGGGAGAAGGGTGCAACAATGAATGAATGAATGGAATCCGAAAATCTCTGTAGATGTTCATTGAAATGAAAAACAAACAACCTAAATTTTAAAAAAAAAAGAGTGTTGATTGTGGAACTGAGCAAGCTAAAATTTTTAACAATCTCAATTTTTCTCCATTAATCCTAATGCTGTCAATTGGCCCAGTGGGGAGAATTTGTGTCTCAAGGGTGAGAATCACCACTTCATGTCAGTGGTGAGAATTGTGGGCCAAGGGGTGGGGAGAGGGTGGTACATATCACCATTGAATCTACTGGTTGTTTTATAACAAAGAAGTGTGTTTCATCTACTTCTTGTGGTAAAATGCTTGTCTATCAGATATTGTTTTAAAGCTGAGCCCAAACTAAGATAGACTAGGCAGAAGAACTGGGCATCTGCTTCTGCAATAAAAGGCCTTGGAAAATTCTGTGTACAATAAAGATCAGTAGAGGTCCAAATTAAGTGTTGTCAGCTCTAGGAAAACACTTCTCTTTTTTTTTTATTCTAGAGCAAGATCTTTGTTTCCTTCAACAACTGTAGATTCTGTGTTTGTCCCTTAGAGATCACCAGCTGATTTCCAAAGAATGATCCATGTGTTCTCTTTTTTTTGGTAGAAAGGCAAAGATCTATCCTTCCCTGGTATTCAAGGAGTTTCTTAGGACAGGTATTTGCATCAAAAAGGACACACTTCAATCTTTGGAGGACACAGGTCTAATCCAGGACCTCTCCAAATTACTGAGAAGTAATGATGTTAGTTTGGAGACAAAGGCACGCTTTATTCAAGCCATGATCTTTTTCAATCACTTGTTATGCATCTGTGAGCTTTAAAGTGAATAAGGATTACAGAAGAAAAAGTGGTGCCTTTGAACTGTGATGTTGGGGGATCAGTAAAGCAGTCAAAGAATGATGAAGGCAGACAGTCAGGCAGACCTCTAAGCATAAATGAAGACTGGGAAACTAGAATAGGAGGGGTTTTAATTGAATATTGTCATTGTCTAATGTGCTGATAAATGGCAAAGGAATGGTAAGTAATGTATGAAATACTATGAGTATAATTTTCTAAATTTTCATATGTAGGTGATTAATAATGCAGCTCCATTTTCTTAGTGCTGCTGACCAAAGGTTGGAGGCTCCAATCTATGAGATAGTAAAAAACAAAAAGAACAGTCTCTTCTTTTAAAGATTTACAGAGTATGATGGGTGGGGGGATGAAGGAAGACTGTCCTCAAAAGCAATATATTTGGGTTTTGTAAATAAACTAGTATTTTAAAAAAACGTATAGAATAGGAAAACCTATAGTTTAAATTTTTTTTAAATTTCTCTTTGTTTACAAATCAATAATGTTCTAAAACGTATTTAGTTAAGCATGATTAAGGTCCTACTAGGAGCTCTAGCAATGCAGTGGTTAAGTATTCAACTTCAAAACAAAAGGTCAGTGGTTGAAATCCACTAATGCTCCACAGGAGAAATTTTGGCAATCTGTTTCCACAAAAATTACAGCCTCAGAAACCAATGGAAGGTCATCATGAGTCAGAATCATCTCCACAGCAGGGAGTTCCATTTGGTGTTTTTAAAATACTAATACAGTTTTAATATGTATTTATTTAAACCTCATTAAAACACTCTGGGGAGTCCTAGTGGCACAGTGATTAAGCACTAGGCAACGAACCAAAAGGTCAGTGGTTGGAACCCACTAGTGTTCCATGAGAGAAATATGTAGCAATCTGTTTCTATAAAGATTATAGCCTTGGAAACCCAATGGGAATGTTCTACTTCTGGCTCACAATGACTCAGAATGGACTCTGCCAACGGTTTATGGAAAACCTTGTGAGATAAGCTCTATTATTATTCTTGTTTTATTGACAAGGAAACTCAGGCAGAGGTTGAGTGGCTTGCCCAGCATGACACAGTAGTATAGGATAGTCTGACTTCAAAGGCCATGATCTCAAATTTTATGCTGTATATAAATTACCCTGTTATAGAAATTACTATATTGGAAAGCATTTGTACTTTCACATGATTCTTTCCAAAACAGCACATGGCATAGAACTTAATATATAATCTGTCCACATTAGAGATTTGTTGAATTGAGTTTTCTGTATAACAAAAGCATGGGGGGGAAAAGAGCTTCATAAAAGAACAAAAGAAACACCACTATTAAATAAATGACCAAATGTTTCTGACCAGAAAAAAAAAAGAGGAAAGAGAAAAAAGAAAAGGAAAAGTGGTACTGAAAACTAACTAGTTACAGTATGTATTTCTTTTTTAACTCCCAACTGTTAAAAATAAACTATCATTTCTCAGCGTTCTAGATCACAATTTGGTGGTCTTTGTGTCTTTGCTACTTGAGTTCTAAGATTCAAAAACTCTGAGATATATATATATATATACACACACACACATATATACACATACATATATATATGTACACACACATATATACACACACATACATATATATAAATACATACATACATATATGTAATTTTTTGGTTCTGTCTTTAATTAATTATGGAATATTACAAAGTCTATCTGTTTTCATCATCACTAAAATATTTTGAGATATTAGAGTTTAAAAAAATCTATCCAAAAAGGACTATTTTATTGAGACTTGTGTCTTATATGCTAAAGTAATACTCACAAATTTAAGGCTCAGAAATCATTACAATAAACAATGCATTTATATGAACATGTCTCAGTTAACAAATTATTGTAGAAAAACCTAAAGATGCTTCAGTCACCTTGTAAAATTGTTGCTGCTGTTTGGTGTCATGAGTAGGTTCTTATACATAGCAACTTCATGTACAACTGAACAAAACACTGCTCAGTCCTACTCCATCTTTACAATTATTGCTACTTTTGAGTCCATTGGTAAAGTCACTGTTTAAATCAACATACTTTCTCTATTCCGATGCCCCTCTGTTTTACCAAGCACAATGTCCTTCTTCAGCAGCCAGGGCCTGTTAATAACATGTCCAAACTTTGTGAGTCAAAATCTTGTCATCCTTGTTTCTAAGGAACATTCTGCCTGTACTTCTTCTCAGAAAGATTAGTTAAAATATAATACTTAAAAAGGTCTTTTCATAGCATATCTGCCCAATGCAATAAGTCCTTTGAATTTTTTTTACTGTTATTTCTATGGAATTACTTGTGGATCAAGTGAAATGAAATTCTTGACAACTGAAATATTTTCTCCATTAATTATGCTATTGTTTATTGGCACCTTTGTAGAGATTTTTGTCTGCTTTATGTTGAAGTGTAATCCCTACTGAAGGCTACATATAGTCTTTAATCATCAGCAAATGCATCAAATTTTCTTCACTTTCAGTATTCAAAGTTGTATCATCTGACTACCACTTGTTAACAAGCTCCCACCTGAAATAGTATTTATTGTTGAAAATCACTATTGCCCAGTCAATTCCAACTCATAGTTAGATTTATTTTCCTTCTTTCTTTTTTTAAGGGTGAAAGTCAAAAGTTCATAATCCAGATTAATGACAGAATACAGTCAAGATAGCTGTTGAAATGTACACACAGGCACCACATCCTCTAGCCTTTAGGCTTTAGGCCATTGTTCTCAAGCTCTCCATTCTGCCAGTATTGGCTTTCTGTTTCCAGTCGTCCATCAAAGTTCTCAGTCCTGCCAATAGCAGTTCTTCAATCCAAGGCGCCATCTCACATCACATTTCCAATTAGGCCATAGGGGTTACTGCCGTAGGTACATCTGGAGAAAGAAGAGCATCCTACATTACCTTGCTTCATCTTAAGCAGCACCAGAAAGTCTGCCTGCCTCTCACAGCTGGTTTGCTGAATTCAATGGCAAGACTAGCCAATTCTCCTGTAGATTGTTGAGACTGGCCAATCCCTTCGTGGATAGTTTAACAAGCTCCATTCACATGTTCCTACCTATCTACATACCAAAGTCAAATAATGGCTAGACAAGTTATATTGAAAGATAAACTTTATAGGCCACCCTTTGGCTTTTTTAACCATTAACATTCTCATGAAAAATCATAGTTTCCTTACAATAAGAAGAAGAACTGTATTCATGAAAGTGTGCAAACCAGCAACTCCATGCCTCATGCTTTAATTACCTCTCATTTTAGCTGGAAAAATGTCTTATTTGCCCCTCCTTATCAAACCAAATATATAAGAGTTCCATATTTGTTCTCATTTTCAAGAAATATGATCCAACAGAATGTGAAAGCTAGTGAACAGTATCATTAATATCACATGCAGGCAAAATTGTGATGAAGATCACTCAAAAACAGCCAGAACAGTGCATAGATAGGAAACTTCCAGAAGTTCAAGCAGGATTTAGAAGAGACCATGGACCAGAGATATCATTGCTGATGTCAGATGGATCCTGGCTGAAAGAAAAGAAAACCAGAGAATGTATATTTATGCTTTATTGACTATGCAAAGGCATTTGACTGTGTGAACGATAACAAGTTGTTGCTGGCATTGAGAAGAATGGGAATCCCAGAGTACTTAATTATGCTCATGCAGAACTTATACCTATACCAAGAGGCTGTTGTGCTAAGAGAGCAGGGGAACACTACTTGGTTTAAAAATTGGGAAGGGAGTGTGAGTCAGGTTTGTATTCTCTCTCCATACCTATTCGATTTGTATGCTAAGCAAATTCTTTAAGAGCTATACTCAGCAATAACCTGTATTACCCAGATGACACAACCTCGCTTTCTGAAAGTGAGGAGGACTTGAAGTCCTTGTTGCAGAAAGTAAAAAAATTCAACCTTGAATACGAATTGCATCTCATCATCAAGAAAACAAAGGTTCTTAACCAGTAGACCTATAAGCAACATCATAATAGATAAAGGAAAGATTAAAACTGTCAACAACCTCATCTTATTTCGATCGACAATCCACACCCTTGTTGTCAGCAGTCAGGAAATAAGGAGATGTATTGAACTTGGAAAGTCTGCAGTTAGGGATCTCTCCAAATTATTGAGGATTAATGATAACACTTTGAAGACTAATGTGCATCTGATTCAGGCCATGGTATTTCCCATCACTTGCTATGAATCTGAGACCTAGACAATGAATAAGGATGACAGAAGAAAAATTGATGCCTCTAAGCTGTGGTATTGAAGAGGAGTACCAAATATTTCATGGACTGCAAAAAAACAAACAATTATGTCTTGGGGAAAGGGCTCTTTTGGAGACAAAAATGATAAAGCTTCACCTTGCATAGTTTGGACATATTGCTAAGAGAGGCTAATCTTTGGAGGGGGACATGATGCTCAGAAAGGCAGAAGATCAGCAGAGGAGTGTAAGACCCTCAACCAGGTAGATTGGCACAGTAGCTGCTGCAATGGGCTGTAGAAAGTCAGAAAGTGTGAGAATAGCATAGGATAAGACAGAATTCAGATCTACTGTTCATAGATCTATGAACTCTATGGGTCATAATGAACTCGACAGCACCTAATAACAATATCAAATCAGAACTCTGAGAAAATAAGCATGTTCTTTACTCTAAAGAATCTTTTTGAAGTTTTAGCATCTGTTTCCATAAGCAACAATCTGCGTTATGCAGATGACACAACCCTACTCACTGAAACTGAGGAGGACCTCATGCACTTACTGCAGAGGGTCAAGGACTGCAGCCTTCAATATGGACTGAGGTTCAATGTCAAGAAGACAAA
>NW_006399938.1:1143531-1159666 GCF_000299155.1 Elephantulus edwardii | reverse complement strand
GACATCATGTTGGGTAGAGTGGAGGGACAGCACAGGAGGGCAAGACCCTCTATGAGGTGGATTGATTCAGTGACTGGGGTAATCGGGATGGGTGTGTCGGAGGCAATGAGATTGGCACAGGATAGAGCACGGTTTAGGGCTGTTGTATATAGGGTGGCTATGAGTCGCAAACAAGTCGACGGCACATAACAACAACAAATCCATAAGCAAAGTCCAGTCATTTCTGAGGCTATAAATAACAATTGGAAGGAGATGGCCCATCTTTCTCTCTCTGAGTAGCTGGTGTGTTCAAACTGCTGGAGATGCCACATTTTGGTTAGCTCTGGAATAATGAACGGCGTTTAGAGCTCTTGTACATAGGGTCACTATGAGTCGCAAGCGACTCGGTGGCACATAACAAAAATGCTACCATATGTCATTTACTCATAAGTAAAAATTCAATCTTCCTTAAATACTACCTGCACTGTCTATATGTTATTCATCTCTTTCAGAAATTAATTCTTCAACTTTTGACTTCCTGTCTCCATCTCATTTCATATTTCATTATAATAGTGTCTCTTCTTGAACAGTCTTTGAAATCTCTTTAGCTCTTTCATCATTTCTTTCCTTCACCTTAGCATCTCCACATACTCAAAAAAAGTTTCAGAGTGTCTTTTGATATCCATTTTGATTATGTCTTTCTTTATCTCTTGCTAATGACCTTTAACTTTCATCATGGATCATGTCCTTGATGTCACCCTACAATTAATCTGATCTTCAATCATTAATGTTTGATGTATATTCTGTTCTTGATATAGGTTTTAAACTCAGATGGGATAAACTAAAGTTTTATTTGTGTTACATTATATAATGAATGCAACACTATTTCTCTTGAATTTGTCATACCCAACACAGTAGATCATATGTGTATCTGATCATAATGGCAGTACCAGTCTACACCATCTCTTTAAGGCCTGGGATGCCAATTTGTCTGCATTTCATTTAACTCTTGATAGCTTGAAATATTCCTAGATTCATATTCAGTACATTCCATGTTCCAGTTATGAATGAATGTTTTCAATTCTTTCTTTTCATTTTGGGTCTTACCATTAAGACATTGTATTCCTCCTCTAGCACTTATGATATGACTTCCTATAGTACTTTGACATAACTACAAGATAGATATATGTCTACATTGTTCACTCCATTCAAACAGTGGATCTTGAGTCACATGAACTTTGTACCTAACACTACTTGATGTCTCACTTTTCACACACTGTTCGCATTGTGCAACCCCTTATCAACTTCAGACATTTTATTTTTGTAGTTATGTGCCGTCAAGTCACCTGAGACTCTTAGTGACCCTATGTAAAAACAGCTCTGAACTCTGCTGTATCCTCAGTCAAACTTATTGTCTCTCACACACCTACCCCCATTACTCCAGTCACTGAGTCAATCCATCTCATTGAGGGCCTTTCTCTCTTGCACTATTCCTCCACCCTCCCTTGCAATATGTCTAAATTATGTCAGATGGAGTTTCCAAATCCTTACCTCCAAGGAGGAGCCTGGTCTCACACTCTCCAGAATAAACCTGTTTGTTCTCTTAGCAGTCCATAGTCTATTCAATATGCTTCTCCAGTAACACAGCTTGAAGTATCAATTGTCTTTCTGTCATCCCTAGTCATTATTCAGCACGTAATTGTGAAGACCATGACCTGGATCAGGCACACCTTTAGTCACTAGACTGACATCATTGCTCTTCAGGACTTTGGAGATGTCCCTGACACCAGATCTTTCCAATGTGATTCGTCTTTTGATTTTCTGGCCACTGGCACCGAGAGTGTTGATTGTGGAGCCAAGCAAATTAAAGCTGTTAACAATTTCAATCTCTTCACCATCGATCATGATGCTGTCAACCGGGCTATTCTTAAAAATCTTTGCTTTTTTGATGTTGAGCTGCAATTCATATTGAAGGCTGCAGTTTTTGTACCTTCTGAAGAACAGATTATCTGAGAGACTGGGCTCTCTGAGTAGAAATGTGGCATCAGGATTGGAGGAAGATTCATCAACAATCTGCATTATGCAGATTACACAATCCTGTTTGCTGAAACTGAGGAGGACCTGAAATGTTTGCTGTGAAAGGTCAAGGACTGAAGCCTTCAGTATGGATTGAGGCTCAACATCAAGAAAACAAAGATTCTCACCAGTGGGTTAATTGGCAGCATCATGTTAGACAGTGAAGAGATTGAGATTGACAGCTTTAGTTTGCTTGGCTCTACAATCAACACTCTTGGTACCAGCAGCCAGGAAATTAAAAGGTAATTTGCATTGGGAAAGTCTGCTGTCAGAGAGCTCTCCAAGGTACTGAGGAGCAATGATGTCAGTCTGGAGACTAAGGTGTGCCTGATAAAGGCCATGGCCTTTGCCATTACTTGTTATGCTTCAGAGAACTGGACAATGACTAGGGATGATAGAAGAAGAGTTTATGCCTTTGAGCTTTGGTGCTGGAGAAGAGTGTTGAATATACCATGGACTGTTAGGAGAACAAACAAGTTCATCCTTGAGAGGGTGAAGCCAGGCTGCTCCTTGGAGGCAAGGATTCTGAAGTTTCGTCTGACATACTTTGGATATGTTGCAAGGAGGGACCAGTCCTTGTAGAGGGATGCTTGGGAGGGTGGAGGGACAGCGCAGGAGAGGAAGACCCTCAAAGAGAGGAATTGATTCAGTGACTGGGGTAATGGGGATAGGTGTGTCAGAGACATTGAGATTGGCACAGGACAGACAGATTTTAGCGCTGTTGTCCACAGGGTCACTATGAGTCACAGTCAATGACACATAATAACAACAGCTGCAAGTGCTTCAGGTCCTCCTCAGTTTCTGCAAGCAAGGCTGTGTAATTTGCATAATGTAGGTTCTTGATGTGTGTTCCTCCAATCCTGATGTCACACTCCTCCTCATAGAGCCCAGCCTCCCAGATGACCTTTTCCACTTATTGATTGAAAAGATATGGAGCTAGGACATATCCCTGGTGTATATCCTTTCCAATGTTAAACCATGCAGTATTTCCTAGCTCTGTTCTGATGGCTGCTTCCTTGTCCTAATACAAGTTTCACATAAGCACAATCAACTGTTCTGGGATTCCTATTCTTCTCGGAGTTAGCCAAAGTTTGTTGTGATCCACACAGTTAAATACTTTGCATAGTCAATGAAACACAAATAGGTATTCCTCTGGTACTCTCTGCTTTTAGCCGAGATCTATCTAACATTAGCTGTAATATCTCTAGCACCATGACCTCTTCTAAAGCCAGCTGCACATCTAGCAGTTCTCTGCTGATGTGCTGTTCCAGTAATTTTTTAATAATCTTCAGGAGAATCTTGCTTGCATGTGATATTAATTATATTATTTGATAATTTTCACACTCTATTGAGTCACCTTTATTTGAAATGGGAACAAATATAGATTTCTTTCAGTCATTTAGCCAGGTGGTTGTTCACCAGATTTCTTGGCACAACTTGGTGTGCACATTCAGGGGAGTGTCTGTTTGTTGAAACATGTCAATTGGTATGCCGTCAGTTCCTGGGGCCTTGGTTTTTTGCCAATTCCTTCAGAGCAGCTTGAACTTATTCCTTCATCACCACCAGCTCTTGCTGATATGTTGTTTCATGAAATTCTTCTGTGTCCGCCAATTATTTTTAGTACAGTGACTCTGTATACTCCTTTCATCATCTTTTAATGATTTCTGGATCATTTCATATTCTGCCGAGAGCATCCTTCAATATTGCACCTCAAGGCTTGAATTTTTCTTCAGTTCCTCCAGCTTAAGATATGCCAAGTAATTTCGGCCCTTTTGATTTTCTGACTCCACCTCTTTGCATATTTCATTTTAATACTTTGCTTTGTCTTCCCACGCTGATCTTTGAAATCTTCTGTTCAGCTCCTTAATCTCTAATTTCTTCCTTTTGCTTTGGCTTCTCTGCACTCTAGTGCAAAATTAAGAATCTCATCTGACACCCTTCTTGATCTTTTCTTCTCCCCCCTCCACCCCGTCTCTGTAATGACCTTTTGTATTCTTCATGGATGAGATTCTTGATCTTCTTCCGCAGCTCATCTGGTCTTTGCTCATCAGCGTTGAAGGCCTCAAATCTATTCGTGGGATGGTTTTAAAATTTAATTGGGATAGAATCAAGGTCAAATTTTGATTCCTATGGATTTGATTTAACCTTCTTTAGCTTCATCTTGAACTTGCATATGAGTAGTCTGTTTCACAACCAGCACCTGGTCTAGTACTTTTCACAGCTGACACTGAACTTCTCTAGCAATACTTCCCACAGATAGAATAGACCAATTCTTATGCATACCATCAGGTAAAATCCATGGGTATAGTCTGCATTTATGTTTCTTATAAATATTTGCAATGAATAGGTCTTTGATAGTAAATCATTCTATCATTCTGTCTCCAGTATCATTTCTGTCACCAAGTCCATGTCTTCTGACTCCTGATCCTCCTTCATTGTTTCCAACTTTTCAGCCATCCATTATTTCAGTCATTCATTATTATTAATGCATCTTGATTACATGTTTGAGCAATTTCTGACTGTAAAAGTTTTGTTAGATGCCGCTATCCTAACCTTCTCTTCTGATAATAAATATACTTCCTATGTCTCTTTTCTGTTTTCACTTTCACCATAACATTTGTTAACTTAAGTCTTTTTATAATTCTTATTTCTAGAATTTCTTCAGTTCCTTTGTGTGTATGTGTTTGTGGTGGTTTCAGTTTTTGTTTGTTTTAGGGCATAGAACATATTGAAAATGGCCTCCAACTCAATGCCTCTCTTCTTTAACACAGGAAAAACACAATGGAAATTTACTCTCATATTTTCCCTGTCAGTGGAATAAATTAAAGTCTGACCGTCTAGGCAATACTTGATTAATAATAATGTTGAGCTCAATTTTTGCAAATATGAATACCTCACAAAAAATTTAAATGGATTATCTACTGTCATGCAGTTAGTGAAAAAATAAAATAATAAGTATTTGGATCCAACTTTTTTCACTTCAAATCCTGTGCATAATCACTATCCTAAACATCATTGACCTAACCTTTGCTAATTATGTTCATAAACATCCATGGAAAGATACTGTCTTTTGAAATCCAGACATTTCTTAAAAGCAACTTCTGAGTGTTGTATGTAAACTAGTATAAAATAATAAAAAAGTTATATTCTGTAAGGTTATTTCAGCATTTACTATGGCCTTTCTGGTGTTTTTCCTTAATATATAATTCTTCATAATTATAACCTAGAAATTTCATCTATTCTGGACAGAATACCTTATCTATTTACATCTTTAGAATAGCAAATATTGCATACTTAACACCCTGGTTTACTCTTTTTACTCTGCTTATTATATTTATAATTGACATTCTGTTAATTCAGGCTGAATGTCATGTTTCATAGTCAAATAAGAATGAAATACATACACAAGTCTTGCACTTTGTGAAAGTAAACTATGATTCACACCATTATATGTTTGTTCAGAGATTATCTGGGGGGAAAGCTGAAGATATTTCTCCAAATAATCTAAGCCATTCACCTCCCTTTATCCACCCCCATATTAATGATTCTGATTTTTATTTCTCAACACAGAAGAAATAATATGCAATCTTGTTAACACCTCATCTGAGACGCACCTCAAACAATCACGGTGATGAATAGGATCATTTCTATCTGTTTTCATCAAATCCTTCCTTTGACTGCTTTACACTTGGCAGGTATTGACCAATAGTTGGCTAACACTAAGGTACTCATAAGCGCAATTGGCCAGACAAATATCTCTCATTTTCTGGAAAATGAAAACTTTGGAAATAATAGGGATTCTTGTGGTCTGGAATAGATAACTGTTATTTTGTACGTATTTCTTTCCCCTCATATCAGCACATACATATGTGCTGAACTTAGAGAGAGAAACCACTGCCCTAATTCTTTGCTTGCTCAATTGACCAGAATTATCTAAAAGATTATGTACTATTATCTCTCATCCTTTAACTATAAATGTGAGTATTTCTGATAGAAGTTAAATTTTCTGCAACCTTTCACTGTTGACTAGCTTATAAAGTATTTTAATGGAAAAAGGAGGCATACAAGGTAAAGAAGCTTATTAAAAAAAAAATTCTAGAACCTGGCACAAAATGAAGACATAGGAGCTGGAAACAAAACAAAACAAAAAAGTGGTCTTTTAAACTTTAATAAAAATTTGAGACCAAAGCCCCACCACAGGTTAACTGAAGGAACTAAAGACTTCTCATATAGTTTAAATTTAGAATAACCTAATAATTATAGTAAATACAAAAACACATACACAGTCCCATAGACACACACACATACACACACACATAGTAACTACTGTCCAATAGTGTAAAGAACTGTGTAGCTTGTCTAGCCTCATGGTTGTGGTTATTCTTAGGTGCCGTCAAGTTGATTTTGACTCATGGTGACTCTATGATTAACAGACCTGAGATGTGCCCTAAACAGTGTCATTTTCATCATCTAGAGGCAAATCCTTTATCACAAGTTAGAAGGAGAAATGGAGACTTTCAAGCATTAGTATCTCCTGGTTTTTCTAGGCTCCATGGAAGCACTGGCCTTCAGCCATGACTTGAGGCTAGTGTTCATGAGAGCTATTCTTTCTAATCCTGTAATACTTCTTTTAAAATATCTAAGATTGTGTTGATATCCACTAATGACTTGCTTTTATTGCTGATAAGTAAACTTGAGTCCATTTTGACTTATTGCAACCCTCTGACAAATAACCATGGGTTGTGGGGTGACATCAAAGATAGCACCCATGAAGAAAGTAAAATGTCATTATAAATACAGAGGAGAAAGAAAAAACCAAAACAGATGTCAGAAAAGGCTTTGAAAATTTCACCAGAACATCAAGAGACCAAAACACAAAAGAATCATGCTGAAGTAAAAGAGCTGAACACATTTCAAAGGGCAGCTCTAGAAGACAAAGCCAAATATTACAACGGAATGTGCAGAGAGCTGGAATTGAGAATTAATAAGGGAAGGACTCACTCTGCATTTCTAAAGTTGAGAGAACTGGAAAACAAATTTAAATCTCTGACTGCAATGTTGAAAGATGCTATTGGCAGTATATTGAATGACCTAGGAAGCATCCAAAGAATATGGAGGGAGTACATGGAATCACCCCACCAAAAAGAACTGACTGACATGGAAAAATTTCATTTTCTCAGGGCGTATTCCAAGCAGTGAAATAGCTGAGTCATATGGAATTTCTATGTTCAGCTTTTTGAGGAAACGCCAAACTGTCTTCCACAGTGGTTGTACCATTTTACAATCCCATCAACAATAGATAAGAGTTCCTGTCGTGTCACATCCTCTCCAATATTTATTACTTGCTACCCTCCTAAACTTTGTCACTGTTACTGGAATAAGATGGTATCTCATTGTGGGTTTGATTTGCATCTCTCATCTTGCCAGTGATTTTGAGCATTTTTTTTATATGATTGCTGGCCATACACATATCCTCCTCTGTGAAAATTCTTTCCATGTCCTTTGCCCATTTTGTAATTGGATTATCAGTCTTTTTCTTCTGCAGGCATAGGGGTACTCTAACTTTTGTAATGAGACCCTCTTCCGAAATGGTATTGTCAAATATTTGTTCCCGATCAGTAGGTTTTCTTTTCACTCTGTTGGGAAAAGTTTTTGATGAGCACAGAAATTTAATCTTGAGAAGGTCCAATTCATCAGTTTTATCCTCTTCATATTGTGCATGTCTGGTTGTATTTTGAAGTCTCTTAATATTGTACACTAGGTCATCTAAGCTTGATCCCAGTTTGTCTTTTATGAACTTTATGGTTTGGGGCTTTATTCTGAGGTCTCTGATCCAACTTCAGTTAATTTTTGTGTATGACATGACATATGAATCCTGTTTCAGCTTTCTGCAGGTACCAGTTCTGTTTTGCCAGCACCATTTTTGTCATTTCCCCATTTGACAGATTTTATACAGAAACTTGTACACCAATGTTCATAGCAGTGTTATTCACTTTATCAAGAGCATGGAAGTAGCCCAAATGCCCAACCACAATGGAATGGATTGAGAAATTATGGTACGTTCACAAAATGGAATACTACACAGCTCCCAGGAGCAATGCTTTTGTAAATTACTACCTAACTTGGGAGGGATTAGAGAGCATAATGCTATTTGAACTAACTCAGTCCCATAAGAACAAATACTGTATAAAACAAATATTGTAGAACTTTTAAGAGGATCCAAGCTGAGGAAAGGATCACAGGGGTGAGGATGTATGGGAGGGTGGGGGCTTAATCGTAGGGTCACACAATTTGATGAGTAGAGGGAGGACTGGGGAAAGATCTGATGTAAAAAAAAAAAAATAACACATGGAAACCTTGTTAAAAAATAATAAAAATTTTATTTAAAAAATGATAATAAAATTTCAGGAAGTACCATTCCACCAGGCTTTGTTGACAGTCATGGCATCAAAGCAAGACACGAGATTCAACCCCAACTAGCATGGGGAGCTCCAGGGCTTTGCACACAGGAGGAATCTAGAATCACCTTTGCCCTATCAAATTCGGGGAGGATGGCATTACCTGATTTGATAGGGCAAAGGTGATTTCTGACTCCTCCTATGTGTAAAGCCTTGGAGCTCCCCACGCTAGGTTAGATTGAATCTCTCTCTCTCTTATTTTTTATTGGAAAAATGGTTTTCATAGACTTGTTCAACAAAGCATTGCCATAAAATTTCAGTTTGTAAGGGAGAAAAGAGGTACAATTTTTGTGGAACAAAATAGAGCAACAAACATAAAATAAGGTGTGTATGTTTACAGATTGACTCTCTTGTTGACAACACCACCAGCGTTCCAGATCTAAAGGAGGCATAGCTCTTACTTTGGAAATTATCCTACTGTGACAGCAGTGTGCTGCAAATGGAAGTGTGCTGAGAGAGACACTAACAAAACAACAATCCTAGAGCAGACGTTCAGGGACAAGGACCTGCTACCTCAGACAGACATTTTCCCTAAAACTGGGACATGATATTTGGACTTGGAGCTTCCTAAACTCAAGAGAAACTGACAGGAGTGTAAATGACCAGCACCAGCACAAGGTACAAGAAATCACAGAAGTGACTTGAGGCCTGAGCCATCATATAAGAGTTGGCTGGGGATGGGGGAAGGTGCTGGATGGGGTAGGCAGGAATGTAAAGGGATGCTAGTGGAATAGCAAAAGAGACTGGACAAGACACATGCTTCAAGAGTGGGGGTCAGTGGAGGGGGAGAGACAGCTACACTGAACCCATTAGTTTCTTCTGTAAGTGGGAAGTGTCTATCATCTTCTCCTTTCGATAAAATGCTTGTCTGTCTGTCAGATATTGTTCTAAAGCTGAGCATCCAAATTAAGACAAACTAGGAAGAAGGACTGGCCATCCACATCTGAAATGACAGGCCTTCGAAAACCGTTAGCACTTGAGGCTGAGTCTTCAATTTTAGAAACATAAATAAAGAGGAACATTTGTAAGCAGACTTGAATGATTGGAATCTGGAATGTAAAAAGCATGAATGTAGGGAAAGCTGACACTGTAAAGAAAGAAACGGAACTCATAAATATTGGCATACGAAGTATTGGCAAAATGAGATGGATTGCCATGGGACATTTTGAATCAGACAATCATATGATCTACTACACCAGAGACAAAACAGTGAGGAACAATGGGTAGCTTTCACAGTTAAAAAGTTTATTTCTATATTCACCTTGAAATACAATGTTGTCAGCAACAGGATAGTATTCATAAACATACAAAGAAGTCTGGTGAATACCACTATTATTCAAATATATGCACCAATAACTAGAGCCAAAAAGGAGGAAATATTATTTTTATCAACTTTAGTAGTCAGAAACCAATCAAACATGCAAGCAAAATGTGTCAATAGTAATGACTGACTGGAACGCAAAAGTTGGAAACAGAGAAGGATTAGTAGTCAGAAAGCATGGACTTGGTGACAGAAATGAGAAAGCATGACAGAATTTTGTGCAGTCAATGATTTATTAATTGAAAATACCTTTTATAAGAAACATATATGTAAAATATACACATGATTTCACAAAATCGTATGCACAGGAATCAGATCTGTTACATTTGTGTAAGAATCATTGGAGAAGCTCAGTATTAGCTGTAAAAACTAGTCTAGCTGCTGATTGTGGAACAAGCCATCAATTGCTTATATGCAAGTTCAAATTGAAACTAAAGATAGTTAAAGCCATAGGAATTAAAATTTTACCTTGAGTCTATCCCACCTGAATTTAAAAACCATCTCAGGAACAGGTTTGAGGTCTTGAGCACAATGAATGAAGACCAGATGTGCTGCGGGAGGATATCAGAAAATGTCATCCTGTAAAAGTGCAAAATGTCCTTACAAACACAGAGGAGGAAGGAAAGACTGAGAAAGATGTCATAAGAGAGTCTAAATATTGCATTAGTGTCAAGGAGCCAAAGCGAAGGAGGAAAAGCAGAAAGTTAAGGAGCTGAACAGAAGATTTCAAAGAGTGACTAGGAAAGACAAAGCAAAGTATAATGAAATGTGCAAAGAGCTGGAGTCAGAAAATCTAAAGGGCCCAACTCATTTGGCATTTCTTAAGCTGAAGGAACTAAAGAACAAATTTAAGCCACGAGTTGCAATACTTAAGGATAGATACTATGGGTAGAATATTGAATGATCAAGGTCCCAGTAATTGAAGGGATACCAATTTATATATTTAAACAAACAGATGCTGCCCTGGACATGCTCATCAGGTTGTGCCAAGAAATCTGGAAGACAACTATCTGGCTAACTGACTGGAATAGATCCATATTTATTTCCATTCCAGAACAACAAGGTGACCTGACAGAGTGTGGAAATTATTGAACAATACCACTAAAATCACACTCATCAAAATCTTGCTGAAGATTATCCAAAAACAACTGGAACAGTGAAATGGCAGAGAACTACCACAAATGCAAACCTTTGAAAGTAAATTAGTATAAAATAAAATAAAAATTAAAAAAACCCCAAAACCAAATTCAAGCCAAGTTTAGAAGAGGTCATGGCACTAGAGACATTATCACCAATGTCAGATGGATCTTGGCTGAAAGCAAAAACAAACTACCATAAGAAGGCCAATCTGTGTTTCATTGACTATGTAAAGACATTTGATTGTGTGGGTCACAACAAATTGTGGCTAACTTTGTGAAAAATGGGAATCCCAAAACACTTGATTCTGCTCAGGAAAAATCTATGCTCAGAACAGGAAGAAGTCCTCAAAAGAAAGCAGGTAAATAGTGCATGGTTCAAAACTGAGAAAGGTGTGCATCAGGGATGCATCCTGTCTCGATACCTGTTCAATCTGTAGGGAGAACAGATCATTCAGGAGACTGGGCTTCATAAGGAGGAATGTGGCATCAGTATTGGAGGAAGACTCAATAACAACCTATGAGATACAGATGACATAACCTTGTTTGCTGAAACTGAAGAAGACCTGAAGCATTTACTGGTGAAGGTCAAGGACTATAGTCTTCAATATGGATTGAAGCTCAACATCAAGAAGACAAAGATTATCACCACTGGGCCAATTGGGAGCACCATGAGAGATGGAGAAGAGATTGTGGTTGAAAGATTATCACCACTGGGCCAATTGGGAGCACCATGAGAGGTGGAGAAGAGATTGAGGTTGTTAACAATTTCAGTTACTCAGATGCACAATCAGCTTGACACCAGCAATCAGGAAATAAAAGATGAATTACATTGGGGAAACTGGTGCTCAGGGACATCTCCAAAGTCCTAAAGAATAATGATGTCAGGTTAGGAATTAAGGTGTGCCTGAACTAGGCCATGGTCTTTGTAATTACTTGCTGTAAGGTAAAAAAGGAGCAGAAAACTGAGTGAAGTGAAACAAAAGAGTTTATTAGTGGCTCTTGGGGCAGATTTACTGTCTAAGGCCAGAGAAAGGCAGGCTCTGGCAGTTAAACCTTATAGCTGGGGGTTGGGGGTGTAGGGTGGTCACACTGGTAGTCAGTTCTCTTGGAGAAAGTTGATTGGATGCCCTTTGTTAGCTTCTAATGACAGAGCTGCTCAGTCATGTAAGATGTGGTTGATGGCTGGGTTTCCTTCTGATTGGCCTCAGTGTCTTACGCCGGGTAGATTGGAATGTCTCTTAGAAGGTGTGGTCAGCACAAGATGTTGCCCAGTCCCCAAGGTGACCTTTCACTTGCTACACATTAGAGAGCTGGACAATGACTACATATTATAGCAGAAGAATCCATGCCTTTGAGTTGTGATGCTGGAGAAAAGTATTGCCAAGAGAACAAACAGATCTGTCTTGAAGAGGGTAAAACCAAGTTTCTCCTTGGAGGCAGGAATTTTGAGGTTTTGTCTCACATACCTTGGGCACATGGCTAGGAGGGACCAGTAAGTACCTGGAGAAGGACATTATGCATAGAATGGTGGAAGGACAGCAAAGGAGAGAAAGACCCCAGATGAGAGGAACTGAAATAGTAACTGGGGTAATGGGAGTGAATGTATTAGAGTCCATGAGACTGGCTCATTTTTGGGTAGCGTTCAGAGCTATTATATAGAGAGAGTTGCTATGAGTTGAAGGCAACTCAATAGCACGCAACAACAACCATATAGAACAGGACCCAATGATAATGAAGGAAGAAGTTGAATATGCCAGAAGGAAGACGTTGAAGCTGCCTTGAAGGCATTGATGAAAATAAGGCTCCAGAAATCAATGAAATACCAATTGACATATTTCAATTAACAATTACAGCTGTGGATGCACTCACCAGTATATGCCTGGAAATTTGGAGTACAGCTTTCTCGCCAATTGATTGGTACAAATCCATATTTGTTCCCATTCCCACAAAAGGTGATCCAACAGAATGTGGAAGCCATCAGAGAATACTATTAATATCACATGAAAGCAAAATATTTCTATGAGAAGCCAATGCTAAATACTTGTAATAAACTGAATGCTATCTCAGGATTTAGGGGAGGTAGGTTCAAGCTAGAATTCACCCTGAGGCACCAAGGTAATCCTCAAGGCTTTATGGGATTCTTGCATTGTATTTGCTGACCCCTCCCTCCTAGAAAGGAGGAAGGTTTTCAATAGAAAGAGCTTGGCTTCATTTGCATTGAATTCTCTTTGTGATTTACTTCCTGATAATTTTCAAAAAGATACTGGGAAGCTGGAATGGGGGTCTTCAGTGGAGAACTGTTGGTCCCCTGCTTTTCTTTTTTTAAAATCAAATTTTATTTCTTTTAATGAACATTTACAGACATTTTGGATTTCCATTCATTCATTGTTGCACTATTTTCTCTACCCTCCCCCCGAGTTCGTTCCTTTTTCCCCCCTTGAAAATCTATTTTAATTGTTATATTGCCACAATGCTTGTCAAAACCAGTTCTGATTAATCCCCTTTGTCAGTGTGTCCTTTGCCATTCCCTACCCCTCCTCCCTGAGAAAGACTTCACCCTGAAAAAGGGGATGGCGTATTCTCTTAGCTACTTCCTGCTGAAAAGGTACGCTGTAGGTTTCAAGGTGAAGATCTTCTATCACTACTCTAAAGGGCCCCATTGGCAATCACGTAGACTATTGTGGAGATTGATTTTTGGCCCCCTGTTTTTCATGCTCTCGGTTCTATCTCATTCCTGGCTGTCTACCTCATTATTAATAATTATAAAAATACTTTACCTTGGTCTGCAACAATTTCTAAAGATCATTATTCAAAAACAGGTAGAATAGTACATAGATAAGGAATTGCCAGAAATTCAAGCAGGATTTAGAAAGGGCCATGGTACCAGGTATATCATTGCTTATGTCAAATGGATCCTTACAGAGTCTACAGAATACCATAGAATGTATATTGACAATGCAAAGACATTTAACTATGTAGATTATACAAGTTATGGCTAACATTGAGAAGAATGGGAATCCTAGAGCACTTAATTGTATCTTATAAAGCCTATACCAAGACCAAAAGGCTGTTGTGCAAACAGAGCAAGGGGACATTAAATGGTTTAAAATTAAGAAGGAAATGTGTCAGGGTTGTGTTATCTCTCCATACTTATTCAGTGTATGCTAAGCAAATTCTTCGAGAAGTTGGGCTTAATGAAGAGAAATGGGGCATCAGGATCGAGGAAACTCATCAATTTCCTGGATTATGCAGACGACACAATCTTGCTTGATAAATGTGAGGTCGACTTGAAGCCCTCGTTGCAGAAGACCAAAGAAAACAGCCTTCAAAATAGATTGTGTCTCAACATCAAGAAAAAGTTTTTTACCATTGACCAATAGTCACCATCATAACAGGTTGAGGAAAGATTGAAACTGTCAACAACTTCATCGTACATGGATCCAAAATCAATACCTTTGCTACCAACAATCAGGAAATCAGAAGATGTATTGCACTGGAAATGTCTCCAGTTAGGGATCTCTCCAAATTATTGAGGAGTAATGATAAAACTTTGAGGAGTAAGGTGCATCTGATTCAGACCATGGTCTTTTTGATCACTTGCTATGCATCTGAAACCTGGACAACGAATAAGGATGACAAAAGAAAAATTCATTCCTTTGAGCTGTGGTGTTGCAAAAGGGCACTAAACACCCGATGGACTGCCAAAAGAATAAACAAATATGTCTTGTAAAGGGAGCAGCCAGACTGCTTCTTGGAGGCAAAAATAATAAAGCTTCGTCTCACATATTTCAGGCATGTGGCTAAGAGAGGCTATTCCTTGGAGAGAGATATGATACTCAGAAAGGCAGAGGGTCAGTGAAGGAAAGAAAGACCCTCAACCAGGTGGACTGACATGGTGACAGCTGCAATGGGCTCTTGTTTTGCAAGAAGGGTGAGGATGTCACAGGTTAGAACAGGGACCAGATCTTTTATTCATAGGCTTGCTATGAATCCTACTCAATTAGACATCACCTAACAACAATAAGAATGAACAACAGATCTAAACCTTTCCCTGTCCTGTACCATTCTCATTTTCTGTGCCTTTCTCTACCCACTGTCCCAAGACACATTGTTGTTGTTGTTGTTGTTGTTGTTGTTGTTGTTGTTGTTAAGTGCCATCGAGTCGCAGGCGACTCATAGCGACCTTATGAAGGAGAGTCCTCAACGCTTGGGTGCCTTTCATCCTCTCTCCAGGTTCATAGGGTTTCCAGAAGCAAGCTATTATGGAAGTGGATGCCACTCCTCCTTCCCAAGTCACCTTATTGAGGGTTTTTCTCTCTTTCTATTATTTTCTACCTGATGCTTTCTTTTTTCAAAGACTGGTCCCTCCTGATTTTACTAAGACTACTCTATGAGGTGGATTGATTCAGTGACTGCGATAATCAGGATGGGAGTGTCAGAGACAGTGCGATTGGCACAGGAGAGAGCAGAGTTTAAGGCCGTTGTACATAGGGTCGCTATGAATCACAGGTGACTCGACGGCACATAACAACAACAACAACAACACATCTTTTTATGTCTTGATAGCTGCTATCATGAGTATTAATTGTAGATTCAATTAAAATGAAACAATTGGCAATTTAATTGTTTTCTCCATCTATCATGATGATGTTATTGATATCATATTGGTCTACCAGTGAGGATTTTTACTATCTTGATGTTGAGATATAATGTATATTGAAGACTACCATTTTTTTATTTTCTGTAGCAGGTGTTTCAAGTTCTTTTCACTTTCTGTAAGAAAGATTGTGTCATCTGCATGATATATATATTTTAGTAACTCCAATTCTGATACCCCATTCTCATATGATAATGATTTCAAATTATTTACTCAGTATACAGATTGAATAGACAAGGAGAAAGGATACGACCATGGTGCACAACTTTCCTGATTTAAAATCATGTGGTGTTCCTTTGCTATGTTCTAACAACTGTTACTTTATCTACATAAAGATTTTTCATTAGCACAACTAAGTGTTCTACATTCCCATACTCCACAATGTTAGCCATTATTTGTTATGATCCATGCAGTATATGCCTTTGCATAGTCAATAAAACAAAAATGGACATTCTTCTGGTGTTCTCTACTGTCAACCAAGATGTTGTTGTTGTTGTCATGTGCC
>NW_006399938.1:1126210-1140690 GCF_000299155.1 Elephantulus edwardii | reverse complement strand
TTTCTGTTATCTAAATGTGTTCTGTCGTACATAGGGTTTTCAGAGGCCTGCTATTTCAGAAGTGTGTGACCAATCCTTCTTCCTAGTCTGTCTTAATGTGAATATTCAGATTTAGAGAATGAACAAATGTCCCCCGGTTTTTGGCATCTTCCTATTACCTGGGAAGATGGGCGGGACTGTGACGGGCCTTTAAGCTGCCCAGCTTTCGGCTGGTCAGACTCCTGTACCCCCTCTCCGAGCGGCCTGCCTCCAGTACCACATTTCAATGGCATCAATTCTTTTTCTGTCCTCCTTAGTCATTGTCCAGCGACAGAAACATAGCAAGTAATTGAGAAGGCCATGGCTTGGGTCAGGTGCACCTTAGTCTCTAGACTGACATTATTGCTCCTTAGCTTTCTTGAGAGGTCCCTGACAACAAATTGTTAGTCTTTTGATTTCCTGACTGTTCGTGCCAAAATTGTTGATTGTGGACCTGAGCAGATGAAATTGTTAACAACCTCAGTCTCTGCTTCATTTATCATCATGCTACCAATAGTCCTGGTGGTGAGAATCTTTATTTTCTTGATGTTAAGATGCAGTCCATATTGAAGACTACAGTCCTTGACCTTCTACAGCAAATGCTTCAAGTCCTCCTCAGTTTTGGCATCAGTAATGAGTGTCCAATTAATCAAACCTATTAATGAGATGAATTTTAAATTCCATTAGAAAAAGTTAAAAATAGTCTTTTGATTCTCATGGATTTATTTTCATTTTCTTCAATTTTAATTTGAATATGCTAGTAATCAATGATACCTGGATGAAACCAGATTGTCTCTTGGAGGCAAGTATTGTGAAGCTCCATTTCTTACACTTTGAGCATGTTGCTAGGAGAGACCAGCACTTGGAAAGGGACATCATGCTAGGAAGGGTGGAGGGTCAGCACAGGACAGGAAGACTGGATAAGACCCTGTGTGAGATGGATTAACACAGTGACTGTTAAGGGGCAGGCATGGCAGAGACATGAGATTAGCACAGGATAAAGCAGGGTTCAAATCTATTGTACATAGGATCTCTATAAGTCTCAGGCAACTTGATGGCACATAACAACAACAAATCAATGATCTGTTTTACCATCAGCCCTGGTTTTGTTTTGACTCTAGATATCGAACTTCTCCATTGGCTCTTTTCATAGATGTTGTCATTCTGATTCCTATGCAGTACATCAGGTGAGGTGTACGTATAAAGTCACCATTTATGGGGTTTTTATTAAAAAAAGGTATGTGCAGTTAATAAATCCTACATTTTGGGTTTTTTTTTTCTTTCAAGGAATATTCAACCTGAATCCTTCTGATCATATGGAGATTTTTGAAAGTATTTCTTTGAGTTTATTATGTTTAATTTGTTTTAATTGTTTGTGTATAAAGGATGTTCATGTAGATGATAGCATAATTACGATAAAAACAAAAGGGGAAAAATATGGGAATCCAATACTAAATATTTGTAATAAACTAAATTCTATTTAAAAAAAATAAAAATAAATATTCAGGTTGAAAAAATAAATCCTACATTGTACAAATTCTATCATGTGATGTCTGCCTTCATTTCTGTCACTTACTCTTTATTCTTTATTTCCAATTTTTGCATTCCAGTCGCCAATTACTAATGCATCTTTATTGCATAGTCAATCAATTTCCAATTGCAAAAGTTATTAGAAATATTTAATTTCTCCATCTGTGACTTTAGTGGGTGGTGCATATATTTGAATAATAGTTGGATTAACAGGTTTTCCTTGTATGCAAATGGACAATATCCTAACATTCACAGCTTTGTATTTCAGAATAGATCTTGAAATATTCTTTTTGATGACATAATACCTTCCTCTTCAATTTGTCATTCCTGACATAATAGATCATATGATTGTTTGACTAAAAAATGGACAATATCAGTTCATCATATCTCAGAAAAAAGACATGCAGAGAAGGACGTACAATAAAGATGAAAATACAGCGGAAAAATTACAGCCATAGTCCAAGAATACTGACATGGCTACCAAGCACACACATGCACAAACTATAAAGTAAATGTCTGAAGGTAGAACAAAAGTTAGGAGTTGGCTCTTAATCAAAAGATCTATGATTCTAATATAAAAAACTGCTGCATAGAAAATATAGGAGAAAAGATTTGTCAATCTACACCTATAAAGATTATAGCCTAGAAAATCCTGTAAGACACTTCAATTAATTACTATTACTCTGGATGGGCTCAAGGCATAAAAATAATCAAAACTATCTGTCACATTGAAATTAGCAGCCTGACCAACCTGCTCTGAAGACTTAACTTAGAGCTACATTTATTTCTCAGACAGAGCAACTTCCCTGAAAATTTTCCAGTATGTGCTTTCAGCTCTTGATAGGTAAGAGAATTTAACCCAAAAATGTTAGAGAACAAAATCAAAATTATGTAATATTTTCAGGAACATATAGAAATGGTCCAAATATTTTATTTTATGTTTTATTCCTTGAGTTTTCTATTAGTTGTTTCAAAAAAGTTCTATAATATACTAACTCCTCAATTATTAACATGGTTAGGTTCAAAAGACTAAAAGATTATTAATACAAAAATCAGCATAAAACAGAAATGGAGGATAATTACATCAGATAATAAAATGAAGAGCTGATACATTGTTACATAACTGCTAAATTACATCATAACATGCCTGCCAAACCATTGTTAACCGTGACCTAGCCAAATGGATACACAAACTTTATCATCATAGTCAGTGTGACTCTTACCAGCACTTAAACACTCATTAATATCAGTTCAGAATAGTAAATATTTTACTATTTTCACAAATGCTAAATGTCAGAGAAAAAAGATAGTCAATAAATAAGGAATAATAAAAATAACTAAGTCATTGCCGATGAGTCAGATTCATAGCTGAATCTCCAGTGAATTTTCAGTTGTTGTCTTATGAGAGGAGGCAGCCCATCTTTCTTCCATGGAGCAGCTTGTAAAGTCAAAGTCTGTGCCACTCTGACATTGACAGTACAACTCTTTATCAATCAGACCACCAAAGGTCCTGGAAGTAAGAAATAGGTGTGCCATTATAGTCCATAGTCACATTTATTTTATCTAATAAAAAGTTGAGTCAAAAAAAAATCTTTCTGGCCTTTCCTTAAACTTTATATTCTCTTAAAAATTGTTGCTTTATCTACAACTGCAGCCTCTTGAATTTATTTCACATATGTTAAATTTAAAAAGTTGGTCTCAGTTATCAGAGTTTCCACCTTCAATTCAATTGTTCCGAGAATCATGCTTCTCTGTAGAACTAGTAGTCCCTTTCTCCAAAGACCTATGTGCAAAGGAATAGTAATAAGTATAGAACATTGACTGAGTTCCCTTGACATTAGAGAATTAACTCAAATGAGTTAATTCACATGCAGTAATTCAAATGGCTACTGACTATGAAATATTACTGAACATTTGGCTAATTCATCTTTGCTTCTTTTTGCCTAGTTCTTTATTCTCACTAAATCTGTCTAAGGATATTGTGGCCAGATAAGCAGTTGGATGTAAAGAAGGAGGGAAAATCCTATATAAATATCCACCTTCCCCTCACCCCTATTTCCTTCTTCCAAGTACACTGGAAAGAACAGGATATCACACAGGAAACACTTAATGATAATATTTGGAGGAAACCTGCTGACTTTGTTAGATATGGTTGGCCAAAATTCAGGTCAGAGATGCCCAGAGAAGTAAAACTCCTAAAATTACAGAGATGAGGTTTCTGCAAGCAGTGAAGCACTCTGTAAAGGACAAGAGACAATTATGCTTACAAAGGAGAAAAATGGAAACATTAAGAAGCAAGCTACAAGCAGCTTATGAGTGTGATACATAAGTATGGAAAAAAAGTAGAGTAAATGTGGGTTTTGCAATGAGCAGAGGGAATAAAAGTCCTCAGATTTAATCGTAACTATATCAAAAGTCTGCTGATAGGGACCTCTCCAAAGTACTGAAGAGCAATGGTGTCTCTCTGGAGAGACTAAGTTGCGTCTGATACAGGTCATGGTCTTCGCAATCACTTGTTATGCATCAGAGTTGGACAATGACCAAGGAGAATAGAAGGAGAATTGACGCCTTTGAGCTGTGGTGCTGGAGAAGAGTATTGAGAGTACCATGGACTGCCAAGAAAATAAACAGATTAATCCTGGAAAGGGTTAAGCCGGGTGGCTCCTTGGAGGCAAGAATTCTGACGCTCTAACATACTTTGGACATGTTGTAAGGAGAGACCGGTCCTTGGAGAGGGACATCATCCTTGGGAGGGTGGAAGGACAGTGCAGGAGGGGAAGGCCCTCTATGGGTAGATTGATTCAGTGACTGCGATAATTGGTTCAGTGACTGGGATAATTGGGATGGGAGTGCTGGAGACAGTGCGATTGGCACAGGACAGAGCAGAGTTTAGGGCTGTTATACATAGGGTTGCTATGAGTAGCAAGTGACTCGATGGCACATAACAACAATAACAACAACAACAACATATCAAAGTACAGGAGAAAAAAATGGAGAGGAGACAGGAGAAAAAGATGAAAATGTAAGCAAAGAAGAAATAATACCTTTTGAAAGAAGAATTCAGCAAATTCATTTCATAGCTCTACAGGTATGAGGATAACTTTCCAAGATCTCTCTTGTAAGAAGTCTAAAAGCCAATCTTTTCCTAAAGGGCTCTGGAAAGTGCTCTTGTAATAGTCATGACCATTATTGCTGATTATAAACTGCTGAGTTCATAAAGGAAAATTATAATTTTTTTTTGTTTCTTAAGGGCATAAGTACTACAAAGAATGCTTATTTCTTCCACAGAAATCAGGAGATAAATGTGGGGGGGTTTAATTTTTGAACGCACTGATGAACCAATTGTAATTGGCTAATGTTGGAATATGTATGAGGACATGCTAAAGTGTTAGCCAGAAAGTATCTTGAATGTTCTTGTGGGCTAATAAAGTAAAAACCAATGGCAATCCAAGATCATATTTACTTAGGTGACGTTGTTGTGTGTCGTCTAGTAGTAACCAACCCACAACTTATCCTCCAATTGGTTTTCAGAGGCAGTAAATCACCCAGGGGGAGGAGACTGCCTGCCCTTCTCCGTCAGAGAAGATGGTATATTCAAACCACGTGCCCTTAGCACTACCTGGCAGTTTCTTACCAGTAGGCCACCAGAGCGCCCTTATATAGTGAGATGAAATTTTAATACTCAAATTTCATTAGTTATTATGAAAGATTATTTTCAAGACATAAAATAACAAAACAAATTGTCATCTAATCTGACTCATGGCAAATTATAAATTTCAGAGAATAATTGTACTACAAAGGACTTTTAATGTTAATGACTTTTTGGCAATAGATCTCCTTCCTCAAAGTAAGTTTTAGCTGCCAATGCTTCTATTAATAGTTGAAAATTTAGACATTTGTACTATGACAGACCCCATTCTGAGTATCAAAATCAAAAACATAACTTATTGCCATTGTGACTCCATCTTACAGCAAACCTATTAAATAGAGTGGAACTTCCCTATTGAGTATCTGAAGTGATAAATGTTTATAGACTCAGACTGTCACATTTTTTTCCTATCCAATGACTAATGGGTTTGAATCTCTGAACTTTTGATTTGTGTCCAGATGCTTCAACTTCTATAACAAGATGCTTTTTTTCTAAGATGTAGAGGAGGTAAATAGAAAAACGAATTACCTTCTCAGTCTTGTCTGAACATGTTGTCAGGGACAGGGCTAATGACAGGGTGGCATTAACTCATTGACAACTATAATGAACCTAAGACAAGCAGAGAAATGCCCGACACCATGCCATCCTCATAATCTCCAACTGGCCTAAGTTCATTGTTTAAGTCACTGTTTCACTCGATTTCATTAAGGGTCTTCCTCTGCCCCACTGACCCTCTGCTTTTCTTAGCATGATGTGTTTCCCCAAGAACTGGCCCCTCCTAGAAACATGGCCAAAGCATGTGAGAGAAATTTTCACCATCCTTGCCTCTAAGGAGCATCCTGGCTGTGTATCCCTCAAGACAGATTTATTTGTTCTTTTGGAAGTCCATGGTACATTCAATACTCTTCATCAACAACACAATTGAAAGTCACCAATATTTCTTTAGCCTTCTTTAGTCATTGTCCAACTTTCATATGCAAACAAAGCAATCACATGTCTTGGGTCAGGCACTTCTTAATCCTGACACCAAACCTTAGCAGCATATTTGTCCAATACCACATATCCTTTGATTTCTTGGCTGCTGCTACAGTGAGTATTGATAATGGAACCAAGTAAAATTAAATAATTAAAAATAGCCACCTTTTCTCCATTTAGCAAGATGTTGTCTATGGAGTCAGTTGTGGAAATTTTGTTTTGAGATGTAATTCATACTAAAGGCTTTAGTCTTTGTTCTTATTCAGTAAGAGGATGTTAGGCTCTCTTCTCTTTCAGTAAGCAAGGTTGTGTTGTCCGCATTACACAGGTTATTGATCATGCCCAATCCAGCAAGTCACCAAAGTGCAGCAAACTGGCAGATGCAAAGGTGGGGTAGAAGTACTTTAAGAAAACTAAAGGATCTGAGGACTTAAAGATAAAGATTAAAGGATATAAAGACTTAACTTGAAGTTATGAGAACACTAAGCTGGGGCACTCGGGAGGTTGTGGGGAGAGACTATAAAAGAATACACACTCCAAAGGAAAAAAGTTGGGGGGGGGGAAATGAAGACAGAAAGGTTCATGATAATAAAAATAAATCAAAACCAAAGCTTTATCCACAATTAGGCAGGAATAGTTTTTCTCTTCCATATTTTAGAGAAGAATAGAGAAGAGAGAATTGGTCTGGAAACTGGTGCCCTCTTTGCTTTGTACCTATCAGATCCTTGATGTAGTATTCTAAACCAACAAAGTCCAAACTTACAGGTGACAGATGGTTATCCAGAAAGACTGAAGGAAAGCATAATCTATATGAGACTTTACTCTCCTCAATCTAAAGACTCTTTCTCTTATGCAGATTTGAAACACAAAATCATTGCCTCTATTAATTTTTGCTAAGAGGATTACACCAGTACCTTCTGGTCAGATGGTATTGACATTAAAGTAGGCCTGTTCTTCTCCTTTAACTTGGGATTGAAATTTCAGAGGAAGAATAGAGACATTCAGGTGGATTTGTGAGTCTCATGTCAACAAACAGTTTTGCACAAGCAAAAAGTATGCTGCACCTGAAGAAAATATGGATTACTCTTTGATTTAAACAGAGATACAATGGTTAAAGCATTAAGTTTCTGACCAAAATGATGGATTCAAACCCATCAACAGCTCTATTTCCATATAGTTTTTTAGCCTTGCACATCCTATGAGTAATTCTAATCTGTCCTACAGAATTTTTGTAAGTCACTAGTAGTGGATTTGTGTGTGTTATTGCTGACTACAATCACAATATATGACAAGAGACACAAAGTTCTGTAGTATCATTTCTTTCTTTACAAATAATATTCTTTCCTCCCTGACTCTCAGATAATTTAGGTGGCTTTTTGAGAGTGGGAGATGGGGAGTACATATACTCATACACTTGAAAGTAAATATCAGACTCAAGACATTACTATGTCCTGCCTTAATTGTTAACTTTACTTACATAAGATCACTTGCAACTGGTCATGGTTATCTCCTAAAAAAGGCCTTCAGATTCATAAACAACCACCTGATTTTGTAAGTCTATATTGCTGAGCTATAGTGTATGTGCATGAGGGATGTTGCATTTGGCATAATGTATTATCTGTGAGTGAACCCTTAATGATATTATATATTTTATGACAAACCAAATGGTACCTAATAAAAGCTGAGTGCTTTGTTGTGTATACTTGGGAACACAGAGTGGTAAAGACAACACAGAACAGCTGAGCAAGGAGTTTTTGATGCTGATTTTATTACCACAGTCAGCACTTTTTCAAGCACATTTTTAAAAACTTTGGATTGCATGCTCTTGCTAGTTTCCTATCCAGTAAGAAGAGTCTACTATCTGTGAATTAAAATCTGACAACTGAGAGAAATTACATAACTTATTTATTTCTATCAGATATCAACAGAGACTCAGGTTTGACAAAACCACATCTACAAAACCATTTTTGTTTGTTCTTAGAGAAAAGAGACTGCTGTGGTAATTTTCACTTTCCTGGAAATTAACAGTTAATAAAAGTTAACTGTTAAGTTAACAATTAAGGAGATATATACAATCCTGAAATTTTCTTCAGAGAACAGCCAGATAAACTGCAGACAGTCAAAACAGGTGTGCTAGCCTAGAATATAGTCCATATTATGTTTCAATTATGAAAATTATTACCTCACTAGGTATAATTTGGAGCTGTGTTGTCACCAAATCAAAAGATATAAATATGTTTTGTCCTCATCCACAGTCCAACGTGATGAAATCTAGATCTTCTGCTGCAACCACTAAAGGGTTCTTAGAAACTGATATTTTTCAAAAACAATCTAGACATAAGACTTTTTTTTTTTTACTGCAGAAAGGCCCAAGTAATCCAGTTCATGAGATGATATTTTTACTGGCATTCTCAAATGACAATGATACTAAATAGGACACTCAGAGAGTCTTCAAGTTCAAAGGTTAATAATTTATAACATTCTCCCAAAATCACTATGGGGTTTGATGCAAATATGCTATTTTTGTCGTTGTTGCCGTTGTTGTTATGTGCCATTGAATTAGAATCAACTCTTTGCTGAGTGGTCAGAGACTGTGAATCACATCGTTGGGGAGATTGCTCATCTTTCTCCCTCTGAGATGTTAATGAATTTGAATTGCCTAAACTCTGCTGTTTTTGTATTACCATGCCACTTGCTACAGACTATTCCGTCACTGCTCCAGAAGTAAAAGTGAAATCTGTAAAAAAGAGTTGGAGTGATTTGGGACCAAAGTCATTTGATCTCTGCTAATTTCACAAAAGGGAATAGTCCCCATTAACAGCATCGAATAGATTCTTTGATGTCAGACATGTTCCTGTACATCCTTCTACCAGTTCGGACACTATTTCTTCCAGGTTTCTCATTATTCTATGACTCTTGTTGTTAAATGCTGTGGAGTCATAGATGATTCATAGGGACCACATGAACAAAATACCTTACCACTTGTATAACGTTCATCGTTTCTACAAGTTCATAGATTTCCCAGAAGCAAGATATTTTGGAAGTGAATGCCACTCCTGCTTCCAAGTTTGTTTTTAATCGGGAGCTCCACCAAACACTGTCCACCATGGGTAACCGTTATCGTATTTGTTGCATCAGTGTCACAGTACTGGATCCAATAATCCTTTTCAATGGAACTTATATGTAATAATCATGAATATGGGATATATTAGGTGAGTAATAGCTTGCAAATCAGATCTGAAACAAGAATATAATTTTTCAGTCAGGGCAGCTTCTAAGGTGTGTTCACAGGTTCTCTGACCCTCACTCTCATGGCTTTATTGTTGTTGTGTACCATACAGTCAAAACCGATCCATAGCTGACCCTTCAGTGGATTTTCAGAGGTAGTTAATAACATGGAAGGATATTGCCCATCCTTCTCCCATGGAGTAACTGGTAGTCTCGAACCATGGGCCTTTAGGATTGCAGCTCAGCTTCTTGCAGCTAGGTTCCCAGAGCTCCCTCATGACTTTGGACACAGCTATCTTAGTCATACCAACAGTGTATCTCCCTCCAATCCCATAGCCACGTCCTCCAGTAAGCTTGGAGAAAGGCCCTCATATCAAGCTTCATGGAGCAGCAGGTCCAGTTCATCTCCATATCGGTCTCTGGTTCTCTGTTATGTACTGCTGCTGTATTGATTCCATCTCTGTCTTCTTCTTATGCTGAAATTTCTAGCCTTGAAGTGTATGTGCAACACACTGATTTTACTTTCTTGTTGGTAGTGAGATTCCCATTTTCTGGTTCTAAACTTATTCAATTTAAGCCCAGCAGGTTGACAAGACTGGCAAACACCCTCAATAGTAATCTTCACACCTTTTCCCATGCCAATTCATCTCATTTCGCCAATACCTAGTATGGGGCATTTTGAATCAGACAATCATATGATCTACTCTGGTGGAGATGAAAAGGAGGCGAAATATGGGGTTGCTTTCATCATTAAAAAAGTGCTTTCTAGATCTAACATGAAATACAATGTGGTGAGTAGCACAGCTTTGTTCACAATAGCAAAGATTTGGAAACAACCCAAATGCCCATCAACAAACAAATGGATAGAGAAACTCTGGTCTATTCACACAATGGAATACTATCTGGCACTGAAAAACGAGGAATTCATGAAATATTATACAAAATGGGTGACCCTGGAGCACATTATGCTGAGTGAAATTTCTCAGTCACAAAAGGACAAATATTGCATAGTGTCACTATTGTAAAATGAGACCGACATTGGGGTTGAGGGGAGGCTTAGAAAGAGGGGATAAATAATGTATAAAGCATTGAAACAGATGAGGGAGAAAACTGTTTAAAAGAAAAATATGATTAGGCATTATTGTCACGACAGGAATCCAGAGCGAACGCTGTATAGTGGAGTGGACTTGGGAGGGATTGTATAACCGTGAAAGAATTTTTCTCTAACTTTTAAAAGAGAAGAGTGAATTGGTGGGTTAAGGGTGGGCAGGGAGAAAAGTGCAACAATGAATGAATGGAAATCCAAAGTCTCTGTAAACTTTCATTAAAATTAATTTAAAAACTGCAATAATATTACATCTTACAAATAAGAATATTCTCATAGAAAATAAATTTGATTTATTGGGGTTTACAGATTATTTATAAATGACAAAGGCAGAATTAATGTTTTAGCTTCTGACAGAAACAATCAAGCTTCAACCATGTTTGCTCCTTATATGTACCTAGAGTAAATATTAAGTTGACTGATGAAGTAGCACAACTAATTTTGTTCTTTTTTAATGATACCTTTATGTAGTAACTTATGTACATAAAGTCATGACTAAAAAAATTGTACATTAAAAAATTTTACATTAACAATTATATGTTAAATTAATTAGAAATCTTTTAGGAAAGCATTTAATGTTTTAGTGCAAATACTGTACAATTTAACTGTAATGTGCTTATATTTTTTCCCCAATTGGTAGGCAGAATAGTCTAACACTTTGTTTTGCCTAACAAAACTCATAATAGATAACTTCTGGATTTTCACAATGATTTGGCTATTGAAAACAGAGAAAGACATTGACAATAGTTTCTCTGAATTGTTTCAAATGTAAAGGAATGTAGTGGATGTGACAGTAATTCAAAAGATAGTAAATTATTTCATAAACTAATGGTTATTATTTCAGTGTGGCAGACATTTTAATCACTGTTGAGCCTAGTTGTGTTTTTTAAATAAAAATACAGTCTTAATACATTTTTTATTCCCATCTGTTTATTTAAGTTTTGGAGATATATTTTCCCCCTTCACTTATGGTTATGAAATGTGATATCATCCTTTAATTTTGTTTCCAGAAAATTTTATTACTATGTCACTCATTTTGTAAAATATTTAAAACTTACAAAAATACTTTATTTCTTCAAAATACTTCTCTATTGTCTCTTAACATTACATTTTTATATTGCTAAATATTGAAATTACACATTGTAGATAATTTTCAGCAAATTACTACCTACAAATCCAATAGATTGTTAATGACTGCAATTCATTTAAACATCAAACAATAAACAGAATATATGTCAGGGGAAGATTCAATGATAGAGCTCATAGGTTTGAATACAGATGTATAATGTGAGGAAATTCTTTGACGTTTTGGAAGTGTTCTATCTATATGCTTTTTTATGATGCTGATTAGAATCATTTAAGCATATATATAATCTCATATACTGTGTATCAAAATCCTGGAATGTCATTTCACTCAAATTACTTACAAAAACTACTAAAATATAAATACAGAAACATAAATCTAATTGTATCTTACTCTGAGTCCTAACTACACAAGAAAAAAATTATTACAAGTAATTGTAAAACTGGTTTTTACATGCTATACATTTTACCTGTGGGATATACCTTATAAGACAAAAAGACAGTAGATCACTCGACATAATGCTCTCCAGTATCTACAAAGTTCTGTGTTATTTTTCAAAATTGTTGTTTCTGAGTGCTGCATAGTAGTCCATCATGTGAATGTACCACAATTTCTCAATCCATTCAGTTGTGATTAGATATTTGGGCTGTTCCCATGTTCCTGTGGTGGTGAATAATGCTACTATAAACATTTGTTTACAAATCTCTGATTGTGCCTCAGTTCTAATTTCCTTTGGCTATATTCTTAGTAGTGGAATAGTTCAGTTTTTGAGGAAATGCTAAATTGCCTTCTCAACTGGTTGTACCATTTTAGATTCCACCAAGAGTGTATGAGAGTAACCACTTCTCCACACTCTCTACAAAAGTAAAGCTTTACTGCTCCTGAGGCAAGATGGTGTCTAATTACAATTTTTATTTGGGTCTTTTTTATTGCCAGTGATTTTGAACATTTCTTCATGTGTCTTTTGACCATCTAGATGTCTTCCATTGTGAAAAATCTTTCCATGTCTTTTACCCATTTTGTAATCAGGTTATCAGTCTTCTTCTTCTGGAGGTCTAGGAGTATTATGTAAGCTTTTGTTATGTTATTTTGTCTGAGATGGCATTGCCAAATGTTTGTTTTTTTTCCCAGTCAGTAGAGTCGCTTTTCACTCTATTAATTTTTTTTTTTATAAGCACAGTGATTATATCTTTAGAAAGTCCCATTCATCAAATTTATCCTTTCTAGATTGTGCATTTCTGGCTGTATTTGTCACCCTCTTTATAGCTAACTAAGTTTTATAAAGACAAATACTGCATAAAACCATTATTGTAAAACCAGAAGGATAACTAGTAAACATATATGGGGGAGAGGTGGGCGCAGAAGGGTGAGGAAGGGTAGAGAGTGGGGGAAAGGAAATGAGCAAGAATCAGTGGGAACCTGAAAAGACAAAGTACTTTTGGATATAGTCCAATGGTAATTAACTTTATAAAACATAATGAATGAGAATAATTGTATTAAACACAATGTGAATGAAGACTAGGATGAAACACAATGTATACAAACGTTGTAACCAAACCAATATAAAATAATTTTTTAGAACCTTAAAATAAACAACAACAAAGAAAGTCCAAAGTCAATCTACTATTCCATTCAAATTAAAATATTCTCAGAGTACTGGATGAGTCAATCTCCCCCCAGCCTAAATTCTATGCCCTCTAGTTCTACTGCTTTCAACAAGCATTTCTCTAAAGCAAATCTTCCCCTTTTAAGGAAAAAAAAATGGACAATAGATCATTTTTAAACTTTATTAACTAATGTTAATATTATAACTCTGAAATTCATATATCTATTAATGTTTTATTTAATAATCTATAGATGTATAAAATCAATAATGAGCTTAATGCCATTAGAAATAAAAGTTTTTCAAATAGAAGAAATAATGAATATAAAATAGTCCAAGTGAATTAAAAGCACTTAAATACTCATTTTGATTTGAAAATATATCACAACATTATTTTTGTCCAAGTATACAGTTCTTTTCCATCTTTTCACTTAGAAATATTAAAAACTCAAAATCAAGGACGTGTAGCTCCTAGAATGCAATCCTCACGTAGCATTTCCACTGTAGTCAACACACTCCTTAGAGACACAGATGATTTTAGGAATGCATCAGGAAATTAATTAAATGAGTCACAACTTTCTAAGTCATAAATTGAGAAATTTACAAATAACTAATGAAATTTTGTCAAGTAGACATGAAAGAAAATTATTTCCATTAGGCAAAAAGAAAAATATCTGAGCTTCACATCACAATCTACTATATTACATTTCTTGAACTTGCTATAGCTACACTACAGTACAGTGTTACCATAGCTTGTTGTTGTTGTTTATTGCCTTTGAGTCAAGCACAACTCATAGTGACCCTATGAACAAAAGGCCTGAAGCCTTTCTATAGCTTTTGACATTTATCATAGTTCATAGAGTTTCTGGAGGCACGTTTAGGAAGTGGATGTCACTCCAGCACATTAAATATATATTGACTTATTATACTACTTTTATATCTATACTAAACTACTTTCATATCTATTAATTTCTGTATTGAATTACTACATCACACTATATAACATATATAAATATTACTTAATACACTATATATTATGATGTTGCTATTACATGGAATTGAGTCACGATAACTTTTAGGTTTTTGTGAGCAATAAATTGTACAGGAGGAGATGGCCCACTTTTCTCCTGCAGGTGGATTTAAACTGTGTGCTATAGGTAGGCAGTAAAGCTCCTCAACATTAATCCACTAGTTTTTACATATAGATATAGATAGATAGATAGATAGATAGATAGATAGATAGATATAGATGATGTAGATGTAGATAGAGATAGAGATAGAGATAGAG
>NW_006399938.1:1110374-1111660 GCF_000299155.1 Elephantulus edwardii | reverse complement strand
CCTTCAGTATGGACTGAGGCTCATTGTCAAGGAGACAAAGATTCTCACCACTGGACCAATTGGTAGCATCAAGATGGATGAAGAAGAGATTGAGATTGTTCACAGCTTCAGTTTGCTTGGCTCCACGGTCAACACTCTTGGCACCAGCAGTCAGGAAATCAAAAAACGTTTTGCGATGGCAAAGTCTGCTGTTAGGGACCTCTCTAAAGTACTCAAGAGCAACGGTGTCTCTCTGAAGACTAGGGTCTGTCTGATACAGGCCATGGTCTTTGCAATCACTTGTTATGCATCAGAGAGTTGGACAATGACTAGGGAGGACAGGAGAATTGATGCCTTTGATCTGTGGTGCTGGAGAAGAGTATTGAATGTACCATGGACTACCAAGTAAACAAACAGATTCATCCTGGAGAGGATTAAACCAAGCGACTCCCTGGAGGCAAGGATTCTGGGGTTTTGTCTGACATACTTTGGGCATGTTGCAAGGAGGGACAGGTCCTTGGAGAGGGACATTATGGTTGGGAGGGTGGAGGGATGGCGCAAGAGGGGAAGACCCTCTATGAGATGAATTGATTCAGTGACTGGGGTAATCAGGATGGGTGTGTCAGAGGTAGTGCGATTGGCACAGGATAGAGCAGGGTTTAGGGCTGTTCTACATAGGGTTACTATGAGTCGCAAACGACTCAACGGCACATAACAACAACAACTATTGGGGGTTTCAGTGTCGATGAAACTTACCCAAAGTACAATGTGTGTATGTGTAAAATTAAAGTTACCAAAATTGATACAGTAATCTACGGTGGCCTAGCAGGTAAAGATTTGTGCTGTCTAATCAAAGGCAATCAGTTCAAATCCAGGAGATATCAGGACAAAGAATAATGGGCAGTCCCCTTCTATGTGGTTTAAAACCACAGAAACGAGGCCAAAAGGTCTGTTATATATTAATTCCACCTGGATTAAAATGAGTTAAATTCATAAAGTTATCATTTTCCCACAGCTATATGCATTGTTATCTGCATAGTAATCTATTCTAATATTGTTGGTGCATATATTTGAATGATAGTGGTATTCACTGGACTTCCTTGTATGCATATGGATATTATCCTATCACTCACCACATTGTATTTCAGGATGGATCTAGAAATTACTTTTTTAATTATGAAACCAACCCCATTCTTTCTCACCTTTTCATCCCCAGCATAGTAAATCATATAATCATCTGATTCAAAATGTCCCATGCCAAGCCATCTCATTTCGCCTATACCTATTATGTCAATATTTATGCGTTC
>NW_006399938.1:1094226-1108994 GCF_000299155.1 Elephantulus edwardii | reverse complement strand
ATCGATTCTGTGACTGGAGTGGTGGGAATAAGTGCATTTGAGATGGCTAGGTTGGCACAGGATAGAAGAGCGTATAGAGCTCTTGTACATAGGGTCGCTATGAGTTGCAAGCGACTCGATGGCACATAAGAACAAGAACAACGCATAGTAATATGCATGTTAGGGTAGAGATTTGCTATTAGAGGTACAATAGTAAATTATCAGTCATGAGGAATACACTGTTATAATTAATATAGAACTTGTCTATCAGTTTATTGTACTGAAATAACTTGTGGGTTGCTGTGATGCTGAAAGTTTTGTCACTGGTGTGTCAAATGCCACAAGGATTAACCATGAAGGATAGGTTTTAATAGAGCTCCCAGATTAATATATAAATACAAACATTATTGAATTATTTTCTCTGTGTTGTTGAGGAGCCAGTGGGCTAGGCCTGTCACAATCTGCAAAACAAGGCTTCACCATGCTGTCTTATCTTTCCCCTTGGGCAGGATTCTGATTTAGGCTTTCAGTCATAATCCTATATATGGTCAAGTTGCCTGTGACCCATAGCAACCCTGTGTACAGTCGCTCTGAACCCTACCCTATCCTGAGACAGTCTCCCTAATTCTGACATACCAATCCCCATTTTGCCGATCTATCTCATCCGGGGTCTTCCTCTTCTGTGCTGTCCCTCCATCCTTCCTAACATGATATCCTACTCCAACAACCTGTCTCCCCTGGCCACATGCACCAAGTATGTGAGAAGGAGCTTAAGAATCCTAGCCTCCAAGGAGAAACTTGGTTTCGTCCTGTCCAAGACAGACCTATTTGTTTACTTGGCAGTCCATGGTATGTTCAAAACTCTTTTCCAGCACCACAATTTGAAGGCATCATTCTTTATTCTTCTGTCATTGTTACTTAGTCATTGTCCATCTTTCTGAAGCATAACAAGTAATTGTGACGCCATTGCCTGGATTAGGTGCACCTTCATCTCCAAACTGACATCATTGCATTTTTTTAAAACTGGTTCATTTACATAAATGGTTCAAAATTGGGAAGGGTGTATGCCAGGGATATGTCTTATCTCCATTTCTTTTTAATCTGTATGTAGAACAGATAATCTGGGAAGCTGAGCTCTATGAGAAGAAATGTGGCATCAGGACTGGAGGAAGACTCATCAATAATCTGAATTATGCAGATGACATAACCCTGCTTACTGAAACTGAGACGGACCTTAAGTGCTTGCTGTAGAAGGTCAAAGGCTGTAGCCTTTAATATGAATTGAATAATAATTGAATAATGGTTTTATACAATATTTAGCCTTGTGGAACTGAGTTAGTTCACTCTCATAATACTCTCCAGTCTTTCCCAAGTTAAGTAATAATCTGCAAAATCATCGATCCTGTAAACTGCATAGTATTCCATTATGCAAATGTACAATAATTTCTCAATTCATTTGTTTGTATTTGGACATTTGGGCTTGTTTCCATGTTCTTGCAACGGTGAATAGTGCTGCTATGAACATTGATGTACAAGTCTGTCTTTGTGCCTCAGTGCTCATTTTCTCAGGATATATTCCAAGTAGTAGAATAGCAGGGTCATATTGAATTTCTGTGTTCAGCTTTTTGAGGAAGGGCCAAACTGTTTTCCAGAATTGTTGTACCATTTTACAATCCCACTGTATTCTTTTTTGTCTCCCTTTCAAGCAATTGAATTGTTATGTAACTTACCACAGGTGTTTGTGGGAGTGTGTCTGAGATATAGCTCTTACAAAGAAAAGCATCCATCATTCTTTTTAAAGTGAACATTTAGAAATCTAACACTCAGTTTAATAAAAAAAAATTAAATATTTTCACTTCCTCTTCTCAGTTACATCCTCCTCTTCTACTCTAAAGGTAGCCATCATCATTGTTATATTAATCACAAATGTGTTTTTATTTACCCTTTTACTATTCACACCACATGTGTGTACCCCTCAACAATAAACTCATTTGATTCATCTTGATTGATAACATTAGATAAATGGAGATATACTTTGTGTGTTCTTATCTAATATGCTTTTTAAATTTTTTTTTATTCTGTGGTAATATTTTGTAGCGTACCTAATTGATGCTTTAAAATCCAAGTTATTAGGCTCCTAAAATTCTGAATATTTTCTCTTTCATACAAAACAAACAACTTTATCTGTTCATTCTACATTTCATTAATGACTTGATTCAATTCAATTTGTTGTTTCTGTGAACAAATCTTGGATATGTCTTCTGATGCATACATGCAAGATCTTTTTCCAGAGAATTCTATGAAATGGTAGAATTACTACTGCATGTGTACCTTTGGCTATACTGGAACATTTAAAATTGTTTCCAAAGGGCACCAACTTACATTCCTCTAACATGTACATCGGTTCTCAATATTCTTCATCATCTCTGATATGTAGTGTTTTTTAACTTGCTTTGTAACTTCCTAAATGTGTATTCTTTCCTCTTCCGTTGTATGATTTCTACTTTACATCTATTGGTTTATGCTAGTTGTAATGGAATTTCAGAAGACTAGATTAACAATCACATTATAGTCTACCACGTTTAATTGAAAGCTTCCCATGAAAGATTTTACTCTTCATTTTAAGAGAGTGCACTATTTTATAGCAAATGAAAATGGCTTTAAATTCCTCTATTTCTCTTATTTTTGTTATTGTTAAATGCCATTGAGACAAGCACAACTTATAGCCATCCTATGAACAAAAGACCTGAACCCTATTCTATAACTACTGTCGTTTCTCTATGTTCAAGCACAGAGCATCACAGCAATCCCAAATTACTTCAGTACAGAATATTGACAGACCAGTGCTATACCACTTAGAAAAATGATCATGCCAAACACAGTTTAACATCAGGCTAAATCTGGCAAATCCAATCAGCTCACACAGGATAATGGGGGCAGGGGTGGGGGAGAAGTCCATACCAAACCCTCACCAAAGCAAGAGAACCTACTTTCCAGAATCCAACCACTTTACACATGAGTCTCCAAACTGGAGATTTGTCCTGGTTAATTCTAAACAAGAGGCTTCCATCCCAAAGCTAATTGTTAGCTAACCTTCACAAATCCAAATAGCTCACACTCCATTGTGATTTAAAACAAACAAACAAATAAAAAATAAAAACACCCAACCAAACTCTTTTTCTTAGGTTAAAAAAAAAAGACATTGAGTTTTTCATGTAAATTTTTCAATCAATACTTAGGACACATACTTTACCAACACTTCCCCCAGCCCCCGTTGGGTTTTTTTTTCTTTGTTATTGGGGTTTCTTTGGATTTGTTTTTAAATAAAAATGTATTTTATACTGGTTTACTTACAAAGTTCATATACATTGTTTTTCACACCAGATCTTTCCCCTTTCCTTTAACCTCCCTCCCTCCACCCATCAAATGATGCCGCTTAAGCTTTATCAACACTTTTAAGAGTGTTGGTCAAGTTGCTGGTCTCCAGGGGGTAAGAATTACCATATCTTACCAGCAGCCCTACATTGCTACTGCTGTCCTAAAATATTCGAAACAAAAAGCTAAATTTTGAATCAATATTAAGAATTTTATTTAATAAATTCTGCACTTGACTGCTCTTTCCTACTTAGACTAAAATATGAACATTTTTTACATTTTTCAAATAAGTATTTTTGATGCAGATTTCCCCATATTTCCCTTCATTGACATTGTTTCATAAAATCATTCTCATAGATTGTATTTTATAAAATTATTCACCATTGAGCTATGCCCATCATTAGCAAGTCTATTCAGGTCTCTGGCAGATCTCTCCCATTTCCTTTAGCCCCTCCCTCCACCTACCAAATTGTGTGACCCTCTTATTTCCCGCCATCCATTCTCACCCATCATCTTCTACCCTTTCCCTAACTTGGACTCCCATACACATTTTATTAATTATTCTCCTATTTTTACAATAATGGTCATATGCCATATTTGTTCTTATGAGATTAAGTTAGTTCACTCAGTACAACTCTCTACAGTCTCTCTTAAGTTATGTAGTATCTTTCAAAATTGTTGCCCCCGAGTGCTCTGTAGTAAGTAATCCATCGCATGAATGTACAATTTCTCAATCCATTTAATTATGGTTGGACATGTGAGCTATTTCCATGTTCTTGCAATGGTGAATACTGCTGCTATGAACACTGGTGTACAAATCTCCATTTGTGTCTCAGTGCCAAGTTCATTGGGGTGTATTCGTAGTAGTGGGATAGCTGGGTTATACAGAGTTTCTATGTTCAGCTCTTTGAGGAAATGTCAAACAGTCTTCCAGAGTGATTGTACTATTTTACAATACCACCAACAGTATATGAGAGTTCCTATCTCTCAACATCCTTTCCAACATTTACTGCTTACAGTCCTGCTAATTTTTAGCCCTACTACTGGGGTGAGACAGTATCTCATTGTGGTTTTTATTTGTATCACTTTTATTGCCAGGGATTTTGAACATTTTGTCATATGTCTGTTGGTGACCAAAATATCTTCCTCTGTGAAAACTATTTCCATGTCTTTTGCCCATTTTGTAATTGTGTTATCAGTATTATTCTTGTGGAGGCCCTGTAGGATTCTTTAAATTTTGTTATGAGACCTTTGCCAAATGGTATTGCCAAATGTTTTCTCCTAGTCGGTAATTTTTTTTTTCACTCTATTGATGTACACAAAGATTTAATCTTTAGAAATCCCATTCATCATTTTTATCCTCTCCTCTTTGTGCATTTCTGGCTGTATTTGTCACCCTCTTTATAAGATAGACTAGGCCTTCTTCTAAGCTTGGTCCCATTTTGTTTCTTATGAACTTTATGGTTTTGGGCTTTATACCCAGGTCTCTGATCCACCTTGAGTTCATTTTTTTGTATGGTGGGAAATGTGGATCCTGTTTCAGCTTTCCGCAGTGCAGGTAGCAGTCCCGTTTTGCCAGCACCATTTGTTGAAGATGTAGTCATTTCCCGTTTGATAGATTTTGTTTCCTTGTTGAATATCAGTTGGCCATAGATACATAAGTCCATTTTTGAGTTCCTGAATCTGATCCATTGGTCTATATGACTGTCATTTAACGAGTATCATGCTGTTATTACAACTGTATAGTAGGTGTGTGCTATGCCTCACACTTCATTTTTGTTTTACAGGAGTGCTTTGCTTATTCAGGTTCTCTTTCCTTTCCAAATAAACTTGACATTACCTTTTCAATCTCCTTGAAAAATGCTATCTACATTTGGATTGGGTTGAATATGCAGATTGCTTTTGGTATGATTGTCATTTTCACTATATTGAGTCCTTCTATCTATGAACAGGGAACATTTTCCCACTTATTGTTTCTTGCAGAAGTGTTTTGTTTTCTGCCACCCTACTAAATTGATCCACTAGCTCTAATATGAATAGACAACAATTTCTAACATGTCTGTTCCTTTTGTTTTGGCTTCTTGACACTCTAGTGCAATTTTCAAAGTTTCTTCTGACATCTATTTTTGGTGTGTTCTTTTTTTTTTTCTCCTCTGTTTTTGTAATCAACTTTCTTCTCTTCATGGAAGAGATCCTTAATATTATTCCAGTTTCTCAGATCTTCCATCGTTGATGTTCAGTGCTTCAAATCTGTTCTTGAAATTATTCACAGGCATGTTTTGGTTCTTGTAGACTTACTTTTCATTTTCTTCCGTTTCAATTTGAACATGCACATGAGTAACTGATGGTCTGTTCCACAGTCAGCACTTGACCTACTTTTGACTGTTGATGCAGAGGTTATCCAGTGATAATTTCCACAGATATAGTCACTCTGATTTCTGTGCAGTTAGATTAGATGAGGTACATATGTGAAGTTGGCTTATCTGTTTTAAACAAAGGCATTTGCTATCTCTAAGCCTCATTTCTGTCACCAAGTTTACTTACTGACTACCATTACTTCCTCATTGTTTATAACTTTTGCATTCCACTGATCAGTAATTATTAATGCATCTTGATTATATATTTGATTGATTGCAGACTACAAAAGTTGGTAGAAATCCCCTATTTGCTCTTTTTTTACTTTAGTTGTTGGTACATGTTTTTGAATAATAGTCATATTAACATTTATTTAAGTAGTAGACATATTAGCAAGGTCTTCCTTGTATGTGTATGGATAGTATCCTATCACATAAAAAATTATAATTTAGGATAGATCTTGGAATTGTCTTTTTGGCTATGAATGCAACACCATTAATATTTATGTTTTTGTTGCCATCATCCTAGAACATATGATTATCTGATTAAAGTAGCCAATGCCAGTCCATCTCAGTTCACTAATGCCTAAAATGTTGATCTTCATGTATTTCAATTATGCAAAGCCTTTCGACTGTGAGGATTACAGCAAACTATGGCAAACACTGAGAAGAATGGTAATCTCAGAACACTTGATTGTGCTTATGAAACATCTATATCTAGACCAATAGACTATTGTGTGAACAGAGCAAAGACATACACAATATGATTGAAAATCGGAAAGAATGTGCATCAGAGATGTAGCCTTTCTCCATACATATTCAGTCTTCATGCTGAGAAAATCATTCAATAAACTGGACTCTATGAGAAGACTGCCAAAAGAATGAACAGATATGTATTTGATAAAGTGAAACCAGAAAGCTGCTTTGAGGCAAAAATGGTGAATTTTTATCTCATAGTTTGGGCTATAACATGTTACTAGTAGAAGCTATTCTTTGGAAAGGGACATCCTACTTGGAAAGGTGGAGTGTCAGCAAAAGAAAGGAAGACCTTTCAACGAAATGAATTAACACAGTGACTAGAACAATGGGTTCATGTGTGATAGAGATGATGAGGATGGCACACGATAGGACAGTCTGTTGTTCGTAGGTTTATTATGAGTTGTATTCAACTTGAGGACATCTAACAACAATGGAATCGTAGTATCATGAAATACTATTGTTCCTCTATGGTTACGTTCAGAGGAGAATCTTTTATACACATTTCCTTTTCCACATGCTTAACTGGAATACAAATTATTAACTTGTTCAGCATGAATAAATGAGGATGGCACTGGTAGTTAGCAACATATATTGTCCAAGCAATAATCATAGTCCTATCAAGAACAAAGCAAAAGTATTATGAAGATTGGGGTGGGGGGAAACAGGAGGATTCTGCTTCTCATCTACAATAAACCGTGAAGATCTAAGTCCCCATCACATGTTATCTAGATTCTTGTTTTATATAACAGAACTCCTTGCATTTTATCTTCTAATCTAGATCCTTACATTCTTAACCGGAAAATCAGAATGAAAAAAGTGAGTCAGATCATATCATCCCTTCATCACAGTCTTCATTATTTTCCATTGTGTTCAGAATAAAAGGCAACATTTTTCATGACCTGCATATGCCCACAGAGTTAACCTCTGCTACCTCATCTACTTGTTCATTCACCCAGCCACTACTAGTCCCTTTGCTATTTCATTAATATTACATAGAAGTTATGTTTTGTCCTCTACATTATGGTACCTTCATTTACAGTTTATTATGACAGGATAACATCATACATTAAAAAATATACCTGCAGATAGCCATTGATATTTTAAATATAATACTTTATCTTAAAATATAAACGATGAATTTTAAAATATTTTACTCTTATTTCAAATATGTTTTTCAAAAATTATTTATCCTTATTTATTTCATCAAAAAAATGACATACCATTTAATTAATGATGTGAAATGCACACAGATTTTTTTTAACTTTTATACAATTATAGAAGCCTGAAATACCATTGCAATTGATTTGGTAGACCATATAAGCACATAAACATCCAAAAGGCACTTACTCTGTCAGTAACATGAATTATGACAATAACAGAAAAAAAATCCATTTGGAAGAATTAGAAAGAACATACATTTCCAGCACTCTAAATAGTTTTCAAATGTATAGAAGAGAAATAATTTTCTGACAAAGGTAAAATAAGAGAAATAGTATTTATTTTCATTTTGACAGATTTGAAAAATCTTGCTGTAGTACTCTACTATCAATCATCATTTACTTCTCCTCTATCTAATTTTGCACTACCTAAGAACTCCACTAACCTAAGAACAGCCTCTTGTATTGCCTTCCTTTTCTTCTCGTGCTAATCTTTTTTCCCATTTTTACTTTATATTGGTTTGCTTATAAAGTACGCATACATTGCCTTTCTTTTCTTAAGGTCAAGAAGGACTGTGATCACTGCCTTTAGGGCAGCTGCATTTTAGCTTGGCGGTAAAAATTCACTGCATCAGCAGGCTTTCTGCTTCAGCTTGTTAAAGAATTCCAGTATCAGAAGCAATTCTATTTATTTGTCCTAACTAAAAATAGATATTTGCTTTGGGCTGTAAATTGTATTCCATTTTTTCCAGGGAGGTTAGATCTCTTGCTCTGTTGCTCCTCATACTGTATGATATAAATCATGAATATAGAACTTGTTATTTTACTCCAGAAATTTCCACCAAAGATCATGCTATTTCTTTTCTGTGTTATCTTTTGCCCCAAATAATAAGCATTCAATCCATTAGAAATTGTCTACTTCTTACTATCTTACTTCTTCCATGAGAAACTGAGTGTTAAATTATTTTTGCATCTAAAAATGGTATTTGTGTTATCTGTGGAGTCCTCTGCCCCACTTTCCATTTTGGGGAACCTGCAGCAAGAAGGATAGCAGGGCAGACAGGCTCCAGCTGCCACATTTTCTGATTCACTGGACTGTATATCCCAGTCCATGCTCTCCTCAGGCTATTACCAGCCTATGATTGAGCACAGCAGGACACTAGAGTTGGACCATTACTAATCAACTCAGGATGCCCTAATGGACAATCTTTGTTTTGGAGTTCCCCATTAACCTAGTTGAAATGTTCTTAGAATTTGAAATGTAGCCTCACATTCTGCTTATTCAAATCTCTTTCTTTCCTCTTTGCTGTTACAGGTGTCAAATTAATATCATGGTGTGAAAGCTCCTTTTCTGTTTCTTTTTTTACCTTGGCCATTGTGTTGATTGGTACCTTATAATATTATATATCTTATGATATCACTTAGCATAAAGCATTTGATAAATAGAGGAATAATAATATTGATTATTGGGATGTTGTGATGATTTGTTTGTAATTTCTGCTAACAATGATAGTACTGATTAACTTCAGATAGAAAAGATAGTCATTAGTCCTTCTAGTGCTCCAACTCACTTTCAATTCTACCTTAAGAAAATGAAAAATGGGTAAATAATTGCAGAACTCCTACCAAGAGAAGCTCACTCCATCTTTGAATTCCCCACTTTTAGTAGAGTCATCCTTATTCTTGAGTCCATCTTAACAGCAGCCCTTCTCTCTTATCTCCGTTGTGTCACTTCCCACAAACTAGCTCTTACATACTAGCACTTCTTTGAATTTTGAATATTCTCAGATCAATCTCTAGCCATAAGAAATCTCTGACCTTCTCTGTAGAGTTAATATTGGAAGGTATTTGTGGGTTTGTGGTTGCTATTGTTATTAGCTACACAGTTGCAAAAATAATTAGGTACACAAGTTATTGAAGGACCTTTGGTAGTAGCGTGGCTGTGAAGCCACCAGTCATACTATGGGACAGGTTGCTTCTGTAAAGTGTACAAAAGTTTTCCTGTGGAAACCCTGTGGAACAGTTCTATTGTAATAGGAAAACTATGAGCTTGCATCTACTTGACAAGGCACTAATAACCTGCTCGTGTTGTGTATTAGCTCCAAACTTGCCTGTATTTAGTTTCCTTTTGCTGTGTAGCAGGATACCAGAAAGTTAGAAGTTTAAAACATATTTAAGAACATTGGTGTACAAATCTTCATTTGTGTCTCAGTTCTCTCTTCTTTGGGTTATACCACCATTAGTGGAATAGCTGGGTCATATGCCATTATTAAGTTCAGGGGTTTTATGTAATGTTAAACTGCATCCCAGAGTTATTGTAGCGTTTTACAATCCTACCAACAGTGTATGAGAGTTCCACTCTCACACATTTATTCCTTGCTGTCCTGATAAACTTTGTCACTGCTACTGAGATGAGATAGTATCCTATTGTAGTTTTAATTTGCCTCTCTCTATTATGAGTGATTTTGAGCATTCTTTGTGTGTCTTTGGCCACCCAGATGTCTTCATCTGAGAAAAGACTTTGCATATTTTTTCCCCATTTTGTAATTGGGTTATCAATCTTTTCCTTGTGGAGGTCCTGTAAACTTCTGGTATAAGACCCTCGTATAAGATGTCTTTGGTAAATGTGTTTTCCCAATCAGTATTTTCTTTTTACCTTATTGGGAAAAGGTTTTGATGCACACACATAGACTTAATCTTTAGACGATCCTATTTGCCTATGTTATCCTATCCCTACTGTGCATTTCTGGATGTATTTGTCAGCTTTTTTGTACCATAAGCTAGGGCTTCTAAGTTTGAACCCATTTTGCTTCTTATGATCTTTATGGTTTGGAGATTTAATCTTAGGTCTCTGATCTCCCTTGAGTTGAGTTTTGTGTGTAGTGTGAGATGTGGATCCTGTTTCAGCTTCCTGCAGGCAAAAGTCCAGTTTTATCAGCCTCATTTTTTGAAGAGGTTGTCATTTCCCTCTTTGTTTCATTATTGAATACCAGTTGTCTCTAGGTAGATGGGTTAATTTCTGAGTTCTCAATTCTGTTCCATAAATAATGGTCATTGGAAAATTACCATGTAGTTCTGATTATTACAACTTTGTAGCAGCGGGGAGGGGTCGTTATTTTTCCTTTTAAGGTCTTTTTTATTATTTATTGTTAATATTTTTATCATTCATATACATTGTTTTCATAAATGTAGATTTTATTCCATGCAATCTTTCATTGACATTATATTTTGTTCATTTATATTGTGGGGTGTTTTTTTAGTCTCTCACAATAACCCTACCAAGAGTTAATTTTGTGAAGCATATAATTCTGCTACTTCATGCCCCGTGCCCTAATATCCCCCATTTAGATAGCCGATTGCTGATTTGCCCATCCTTATTAAACCAGTAGTCTGAGAAAACAAACACTCCCTTTGTTAAATAATCCTCTGTTCAACTTGAAAACTTTGAGCGCATGCATCTATCAGCAAAGTCCAGTCCAGAACAAGCCATCAGGTTGCAGAAATCAACCCTAGTTCACAGCGTGGATCATATTCTTTTCATCTGGTTGGGTTCTGGTCAACTCATCACTAGTCATTTATGACTAGGTTTAAATGGACATCAGCTGCGAGCTTAGGAGTCCACACATCTCCTTCCGCTTCAGACCTGTTGATCTCTTCACTCAGTCCTAACCCCCAAGTGAGGTCAAGTCAACAGACCAGGGATCCTCATGACTACCTGCTCCTCAAGCCAACAAGCCTTCCCTGTTCATACATGCACCTGTGCATGATAGCTGGGCAGTGTTGAAGGAGCATGTGCAAGGTCAGCCTGTTTCTCTGTTGTTGTTTTCCTCGCACTGACACTCTTCTGGATCCAAGCGATCCCTATAGGTGACCATACTCCAGCTTTAAGTCTTATAGGTGGAATACTAATGAGCACAAACTTTACCCTGCCTCAGAAGACAAACCGCTTGGTTCAGTTATAAAAAGACCATCCCTTCCTTTCCTTTTTACCTTTTTCCTTTTCTCCTTTTCTGTTTGCCCTTTCAAATCTGATTCTGTTCAATCAAAAGTTCAAAGTGGGTCTACAAATCCACTCAAATTCAAATCTACCTCCAACACTGTTAAATGGGGGTAGGACTTAATCTTTTCCCTTGACAAGCCCCAACCTCCACTATCAGATTCCACTTTAAACAAGCTTATTGCCAGGGCAGATCTTCCCTTTAAGTAGATCTTCCCTTCACATTAAAAATTGGCTTGAATTGTTCTTTTTTATTTTTCTGAGGACAATCCCGTTCCAAAGAAAGTTGACCTTACAGAGTGAAGAAATTCTTGATAATATCATTGATATCACACGCAAGCCAGATTCTGCTGAAAATTATAAAAAAAAAAACCCCACAACTGGAATAGCACATCAACAGAGAACTGCCAGAAGTGTAGACTAGGTTTAGAAGAGGCAGTGATACTAGGGTTATTATGGCTAATATTAGATGGATCATGGCTGAAAGCAGAAATTACCAGAGGATCTGTGTTTCATTGACTATGTATGCAAAGGTATTTGACTGTGTGAATCAAAACAAATGGTGGCTGACTCTGAGAAGAATGGGAATCCCAGAACATTTAATCATGTTTTTGGGAAACCTATGCTTGGACCAGGAAGCAGTCGTCAGAACAGAGCAAGGAAACATTGAGACACGTGTATGCCAGAGATGTGTCCTATCTCCGTACCTTTTCTATCTATATGCAGAACAGATTATCTGGGAGGCTGGGCTATATGTGGAGAAATGTGGCATCAGGACTGGAGGAAGACTCATCAACAATCTGCATTATACAGATGACACAACCTGCTTGCTGAAAATGAGGAGGACCTGCAATACTTGCTGCAGAAGATCAAGGGCTGCAGCCTTCACTATGAATTGAAGTTCAACATCAAGAAAACAAAGATTCTCACCATTCGACTGATTGGCAGCATCATGATAGATGGTGAAGACATTGAGATTGTTAGCAGCTTCAGTTTGGTTGGCTCCACAATCAATACTCTTGGTACCAGCAACCAGGAAATTAAAAGATTTACTGCATCGGGAAAATCGGCTATCAGAGACCCTCCAAAGTACTGAAGAGCAACGATGTCTGTCTGGAAAGTAAGATGCACCTGATCCAGGCCATGATCTTTGCAATTACTTGCTATGCATCAGAAAGCTAGACAATGATTAGAGATGATAGAATGAGAATTGATGCCTTTGAGCTGTGGTACTGGGGAAGAATATTGAATATACCATAGACTGCTAGGAGAAAAAACAGGCTTATCTTAGAGAGGATGAAGCCAGGCTGCTCCTTGGAGGCAAAAACTCTGAAGCTTCATCTGACATAATCTGAATATGTCTCAAGAAGGGACCAGTCCTTGGAGAGGACTGTCATGCTTGGAAGGGTGGAGGGGCAGTGTAGGAGAGGAAGAACCTTAATGAGATGGATTGATTCAATGACTGGGGTAATGGGGGTAAGTGTGCCAGAGACAATAAGATTGGCATTAGATAGGGCAGGGTTTAGGGCTGTTGTACACAGAGTCTCAGACTACTCGAAGGCACATAGCTATGGCAACAATGTACTTTATTAATGGTCCATGATGAAAAGGACTCTCTAAGCCCCTCTCCTTTTGCAGGGGGACTGGATGGAAACTGTGTCAAGGATGTGAGATTCTCTGTGCAAGGGGGGATCAAGTTGGGGCAATGATTCCCCAGCAGCTGAGGTGTTCTCTATTTCTATCTATCTCTATCTCTAGCTTTATCTCTATCTCTTTCTCCCCTAGTGCTATATCTGGGGATGGTAGCCATGTGAACCATCAGGCCAACCACCCAGGCTGTAGCCAAATTCACTGTCAAACCATGAAAAGTGTTTGGCAAAATGGTACTCAGGGCAATGCCAGCCCCAGCATCAAAGAAGAGTGGGTGTCATTGTTAAAGTCACAGGAGGCAAACTGGTCTTCAGTGTATCCCAGGATGTCCTTGAGAGATCCTTTTGATGTCTGTTTTACTACTTTCTTGCTTTCATCATATTTGGCACTTTTCCCAGATGGCAAGTCCAATCCATGACTGACACCTTGGGGATGGGAACATGGAAAGCCATGCCAGTAAGTTTCCCATTCAGCTCAAGTATGTCCTTTCCCATGCCCTTGACAGCACCAGTAGATGCCAGGATGATGTTCTGGGCAGTTCCACGGCCATCACGCCACAGCTCTCCAGAGGGGCCATCCACAGTCTTCTGGGTGGCAGTGATGGCATGGACTGTGGTCATGAGTCCCACTACAATGCCAAAGTTGCCATATATGACCTTGGTCAGCGGGGTCAAGGAGTTGGTGGTGCAGGAGGCATTGCTGACAACCTTAAGAGAGTCATACTTCTTATGGTTCACACCCATCACAAACATGGGGGTATCAGCAGAAGAAGCAGAGATTATTACCCATTTAATACCACCTTTATGTGAACCCCAGACCTCTCAAAGATTGTGAAGATACCAGTGGACTCCACAACATACTCAGCACCAGCATTACCCCACTTAATGTTAGTAGGATCTCTCTCCTGGAAGATAGTGATGGCTTTCCCATTGATGACCAGCTTCCCATCCTCAGCCTTGACAGTGCCGTTGAACTTGCCATGGGTGGAATCATACTGGAACATATAGACCATGTAGTTGAGGTCAATGAAGGGGCCACTGATGGAGACAACATCCACTTTGCCAGAGTTAAAAGCAGCCCTGATAACCAGGCATCCAGTGCAGCCAAATCCATTTACTACGACATTCACCATTATATCTCAGGGATGTGGTTGAGGTTGTACAAGAAGAGAGGGCAATTTGCTTATTGATGAGGAGCAGAGAGCCAAAAATTGACTGAATTCTAAGAAAAGATGGAATTACACACTCTAAATCTGCAATATCCACGGTTCATTTATACCTTACATTTTTTCACCCCTTCCACTTTTTTAAAATTTATTACTAATTTCAATGAAAATTTAGAGACTTTGGATTTCCATTCATTCATTGTTGCACTTTTCTCCTCTCCCAACCCTCCTGCCTAGTACACTACCCTCTTAGAAAAGTAAAAGAAGAATTCTTTCATTGTTTTACAAATCCCTCCCCCCAGGTCCACTCCACTGTGCAGCCTTCACTCTGG
>NW_006399938.1:1087624-1089176 GCF_000299155.1 Elephantulus edwardii | reverse complement strand
TATACAATTATAAAATGTAGTAACAGTTAATTAAGACATATACAGATTGTAATAAGAGGAGGAGTCATATTGATCCCAGAAGAATTATAGAAGGTGCCATAGATTAATTTTCCATTGTTTTCTGTTATTATAGTTCCTGTACTGCTTTTGGAGAATTGCTTTCACTACATAAAGTTGATATTATTTAAGAAGATTGAGCTTTTCTCCAGCTCCAGATTAGGCCTACAACCTTGGTCCAGCCAATGACAGAAAAATATATCAATTTGAGAAAGAGCAGGTACTCAACACAGCAACCTTGACGACACAGTACATAACATGTTGGATTCTAACTGAACAGTTGAAAGGCATTGTTATTGTTGGTAGGTGCTATCAAGTCAACCACTAGTCAGAGCCACAACAGATCTTAACCTTGTCCTATCCTGCACGATCTATACGACATCAGACTTGCTCAAATCCATTTTTTCAGTCACTGTATCGATATATCTTGTTGAGGCACTTAACTCTCTTTCTCTGTTCATCCAACTTTCCCAGAATGTATTTCTCCATGTCTTGTATCATCCCAACATCATGCCCGAGGTATGTGAGTGAGATTTCAAGATCCTTGTCTCTAAACAGCAACCTAGTTGCAATTAATCCAAAAAGACTTGTTTGTTCTTTTAGAAGTTCACAGTAAATTCAATACTCATTGTTGTTAGGTGCTGTCTAATTGAGTTTAACTCAAGTGACCCTATGAACAAAAGATCTGAGCACTGTTCTATCCTATGCCATCCTCAAACTCCCTGCCACACAAGAGCCCTTTGGAGCAGTCACCGTGTCATTCCACCTAGCTGAGGGTCTTCCTCTCCTTCACTGACCTTTCATCCTTCCCGGCATCATGTCCTCTCAAAGGAATGGCCCCTCCTAGAAACATGTCTAATCTATCTAAACGCTGAGAAAATTATCTGAGAAGCTGGACTCTATGAAGAGGAGTGTGGCATCAGTATAGGAGGGAGACTCATCAATAACCTGCTTTATGCAGATGACTCAACTTTGCTTGTTGAAAGTGAGGGGGACTTGAAGCATTTGTTGCAGAAGATCAAGGAATGCAGCCTTTGATATGGATTGCATCTCAATGTCAAGAAAACAAAGATTTTTACCGCTGGACTCATAGGCAACATCATGATGGATGGAGAGAAGATTGAAACTTTGAATAGTTGCATCTAGTTTGAATCCACAATTAATATCCTTGGTACCAGTAGTTAGGAAATAAGGAGGCGTGTTTCACTGGGAAAATCTGAAGTTAGGGATTTCTCCAAATTAATGAGGAGTAATGATGTCAGTTTGAATGACGAAGATGACTAATTCAGGTCATAGTCTTTCTGATTACTATGCATCTGAGAGCTGAATAATTAATAAGAATGACAGAAAAAGAATTGACACATTTGAGCTGTGGTATAGGAGAATAGCACTTAACATCTCATGGACGGCCAATAGAAAAAAATAGTTACATCTTGGAGAGGGTGCTGCCAAAGTGCTCTTTTCAAGTGCTTTTGCTAGGAAGGCATGTTCCTTG
>NW_006399938.1:1085331-1086905 GCF_000299155.1 Elephantulus edwardii | reverse complement strand
AGCTCAAAGGCATCAATTCTCCTTCTATCCTCCTTAGTCATTGTTCAACTCTCTGATGCATAACAAGTGATAGCAAAGACCATGGCCTGTATCAGATGCATCTTAGTCTCCAGAAAGACACTATTGCTCTTCAGAACTTTGGAAAGGTCCCTAACAGCAGACTTTCCCATCACAATATGTTTTTTTATTTCCTGGCTACTGGTGCCAAGAGTGTTGACTGTGGAGCCAAGCAGACTGAAGCTGTGAACAATCTCAATCTCTTCACCGTCCATCTTGATGCTGCCAATTGGTCCAGTAGTGAGAATCTTTGTCTTCTTGACATTGAGCCTCAATCCATATTGAAGGCTGCATAAAACTGTTGTGCAATCAGAATAAGGGAACATTGCACGGTTTAAAATAAAAATTTTAAGAAATGTGTACATCAAGACTATCCTATTCACTCTGTATGCTGAGCAAATAATTTTTAAAAAACCTGGATTTTATTAAGAAGAGCGTGGCCTCAAGATTGGAGGAAGATTCAACAACAACCTGTGTTATGCAGATGACACAACTTTGTTGAAAGAGAGGGGGATTTGAGACATTTGCTGAAACAGATCAAGAACTATAGCTTTCAATATGAATTACATCTTATCATCAAGAAAATAAAAATCAAAACAACTATGAGATGTCATCTTCCCCTAGCAACAATAGCAAAGTTCAACAGAGCAGCAAAAAATAAATGTTGCTAGGGTTATGGAGAGATTAGAAACCTTATTCACTGCTGGTGGGAGTGTAAAATGGTGCAATCCTTATGGAAGGCAGTTTAGTGCTTTCTCAAAAAGTTAAAGATAGAAATACCATTTGAACCAGCAATTACACTACTGGAAATATGCCCTAAAGAAACCAGAGCAGCTGCCACCCAAACAGACTTATGCACTTACATGTTTATTGCTGTATTGTTCACAATAGCAAAGGGATGGATGTAACACAAGTGTTCATCAACAGAAGGATAGAAAACCTATGCTATATTCACAGAATGGAAGACTATGAAGCATCGAAAAACAACGAACTCGTAAAACATTACATACCATGTATGACCCTGGAGGACACTATGCTGAGTGAAATATCTCAGTAACAAAAGGACAAATACTGCATAACACCAATATTAAAAAGCAGGACTGACATGGGCGTGGGTGGGAGAAGGTTAAGAGTGAATAGATAACGAACATTGGATTAGAACAGATGAAGTAAGAAACTGATTGAAAGCAATATACGATTAGGCATTATATGTAAGAGAACAGTCCAGAATAAGAGGTACATTATTACAAAAGGATAGGGTGGAGTGTGGTGGAGTAAAAAGTGCAATGATTTCAGTAAAAATTTACAAAGGCTTTGGATTTCCATTCATTCATTGTTGCACATTTGTCCCCTCCCAAGGTTCCCCCCTAGAACACTACCCTCTTGGATAAGTGAAAGAAAAATTCTTTCATTGTTTTACAAACTCTCCCCCAGGTTCACTCTACCATGTAGCCATTGCACTAGACTCCTGTCATGGCAGAAACACCTAATCACATATCTCTTTTAAAGTTTTGATC
>NW_006399938.1:1058534-1082118 GCF_000299155.1 Elephantulus edwardii | reverse complement strand
CTTTGAAGTAGTGAGAGAAGATCTTCACCCTGAAACCTACAGCATCCCTTTTCAGCAGGAAGTAGCTAAGAGAATACGCCGTCCCCTTTTCCTTATGAATCAGGATGAAGTCTCTCTCAGGGAGGAGTGATAGGGAATGGCAAAGGACACACTGACAGGGGAGATTAATCAGAGCTGGCTTTGACAAGCACTGTGGCAATTGGACAATTAAAACAGACTTTCAAGGGGGGGGGGCGGAAAGAAGAGCGAACTGGGAAGGAAGGTAGAGAGAACAGTGCAACAATGAATCAACAAAAACCCCAAATCTCTGTTGCTGTTCATTAAAATTAATGAAATTTAATAATAAAAAGAGTGCAATGATGAATGAAAATCCAACTTTTCTGTAAACTTTCACTAAAACTACAATTATAATAAAAATTCTTTTTGTTACAAAAAGAAAACAAAAACTGCCACTGAACCAATAGGCAAAATTATGAAAGATGGAGAAAAGATTGAAATTGCCAACAATTTCATCTTATTTGGATCCATAATCAACAGCCTTGATACTTGCAAAGAGATTAGGAGACATAAAGCAGTGGGGAAATTTTGTTTTTAGGAACTAAAGTAAACCAGATTCAAGTCATATTGTACATCTGAAAGCTGGAAAATGTAAGGAAAACATAGAAAGAAATATGCCTTTGAGTTGTTTTGTTGGAGAAGAGAACTGAATATTTCAGGGATTACCAAAAGAACAAACAAAGTATGTCTTGGGAAAGGTATAGCCAGAGTGCTCCTTGGAGTCAAAGACAGTTTAGTGTTGTTAGGAGAGACTATTCCTTAGAGAAAGACATCATGTTTGGTAAGGTGGAGGGTCAGCAAAGGAGAAGATGAATCTCAGCCAGATGGATTGAGTCAGTAACTGTGGCAATGATCTCAAGTGTTTTGTGGTTGATAAAGATGGCACAGGCTATGACAAGTTTCCGATCTGTTGTTCACAGAGTTGCTACGATTCATGGGTGATTCAAATATACCTAAAAACAACAAGAAGAATAAAAGAACTGGGAAATTTCACGTATTAAAGATGATACACTTTAAAACTTCAAGAAATATCATTGAATAAATTTTCATCTGCTTCTTACCAAAAAACTATAACACTTTTTTGAAGGTATAAAAGATATAAACAGAGAGTTTAAAATGTTCTTGAATAACGAGATTCAGTATTCTAATGAAGTAAATTCTGCCTAAATTTATCTGTAGATTTGGTGTAATACTAACCAAAATCTCAACAGCATCCTTAATGGAATCCAGCACGCTGATTATAAAATTTACTTCATAGATTAAAGATCAGCAATAGCTTAAACATGTTAAAATAGCCAAAAGTAAGTGACTCATCCTGCTAGATATCAACCTCTACTATATAACCATAATCTTGACGTTTATGGTCAAGGACCTCTCCAAATTACTTAGGAGACACAATGTCCATATGACGACTAAAGTGCTCATGACCCAGGCCTTGGTCTTTCAGTCACATGGTCTGCGTCTGAGAGCAGGACAATGAATAAGGCTGACAGTGGAGGAATTGATGACTTTGAGCTGTGATATTAGGGAAGAGTACTGAATATCCCATGGAATACTGAAACAACAAACAGATATGTCTGGAGAAAGTACAGCCAGAGTGTTCACTGGAGGCAAAGATGACAAAGCTTTGTCTGACATACTTTGGACATGTTTGTAGGAAGGCTATTCCTTGGAGAAGAACATCATGCTTGGAAAAGTAAAAGGTAGATAAAAGAGAGGGAACCCTAAACCATGGATTAACACAATGACTGCTGTAGAGTATGTCAGAGATGACGAGGATGACACAAGATATGACAGGTTTCCGATCCATTGTTCATAGGATCGGGATTGCTATGAGTCATACTCAATGGTGTCTAACAACAACAATAATCTTTAAGATAATACAAGGACAAACTAAGGAAGTGAAAGGAATGTATCATGCAGAAACAATGATGCAAATTAAAATAAAGCAAAATATTAGACATTATGTATTAGTGTAGAATGAATGAAATATTAATAAAGCATACTAAAATAATTCATGACAGAAAAAAAATAAAATTTTATCTATTCTGGGCCTTCGTCTGACATACTTTGGACATGTTGCCAGGAGGGACGGGTCCTTGGAGAGGGACATCATGCTTGGGAGGGTGGAGGGACAGCGCAGGAGGGGAAGACCCTCTATGAGATGGATTGATTCGGTGACTGGGGTAATCGGGATGGGTGTGTCAGAGGCGGTGCGGTTGGCGCAGGATAGAGCAGGGTTTAGGGCTGTTGTGCATAGGGTCGCTATGAGTCGGAAACGACTCGATGGCACATAACAACAACAACAACGTATGTCCTAAAAATTCATTGATACTTAAATATCTGTGTGAAATTCAAAAATATAAAACTCTAAGAACGTAATAAAGAAAAATCTTCTCTAAAGCCTGGGAATAACAAAATATTTCTAAAACAGACAAAACAAAAGCTAACTAACAAAGAATAGTTTGATAAACTTAACCACATTTAAATGAAAAACTTCTGTAAATCAAAAGATACCATAAACAATTTGAAAGGCAAACAACAGAGCAGTTGAGTACAATTGCAACATAAGTGAGCAAGAAATGATTAATACCCAAAATGTATAAACAATTCTTGAAAATCAATCATATTCATAATCAAAACAATGAAAAGAAAGAAAAATGAAAGCTTAGCATTTCATACCCACAAGTTTTGTAAGATATTGCCAAATGATGGTACACACTCCAGTGAGAGGATTAACTGCTATAATTACATTAGAAAATTATTTGACATAACCTAGTTATGCTAAAGTACTTGGTAGCACAAAGGGTTGAAGCTCTTGACTAGTTATATAAAGTTTGAACCCACCCAGAGACTTGAAAGGTCTCGCCATCGGTTTCCACAATGTTACGGACTTGAAAATTGTAGAAAGCTGTTTACTCTGAAACAAATAAGGTCTTCAGAAGTCAGGAACTATTCTGTGGCAACTCTTAGTAAAGTTGAGATGTTCCTGAGTAATGTAAGTATTAGAGGTTAGTTGCTAATCATCTGTTTCAGTCCACCCAGAGGCACCTTGAAAGAAAGACCCATTGATCTACTTCTGAAATATCAGTGCCTGAAAAGCACTTTTGGCAACAGTCCTGCTCGGACACACCATGAGTCAGAATTTGACAGGAACTGGTTTTTATTTAATAAAATTGAACATACACAAATCCTAGAGTCCAAAAATTCTACTCTTGTGTAAAAGGACTTGTACACAAATTTTCTTATCAATATTTTAAGTAACATGCCAAGTCAATAAACAACCTATGTGCCATCAACAGTAAGAGATTATTATGGTATATACATATAATGGAATACTTGATGGTAGTAAAATGAATTAGATGACAGATGCATGAACTATAGCAACATGCATCAGCACAACATAGAGCATTAAGTCAAGAAAGAATGTAACAGTAAAAATAATGACTAGTGTACAAATTACTTCTAAGCTATTTACAAAGCATGATCTATCTATCATCTGTCTACAATTTAATCCTTATACGAAATCTGTGACATATAAGCAGTTATTGTTCACATATTATAGTCACAAGGATGAAATAACTTATCCAAATTGATGCAAATACTAAATGAGGTGGGGGAACCATAGTAAAAATTCCCATCCTGTAACTCTTTGCCATTGATTTGATTCTAATTATAAACTCAGGAAATATGAATGCGCCATCTGTTAGTTGATGTTTCGAGTCTGTTACAGACTTGAATGAAAAATCAGTAAAATAAGGACAGAGTTCAGATTTGTTGTTCATGGGGTTGCCATTAGTCATATCATACATCGCAATACCTGACAACAAGTACCATACACACACATACACACATCCATGGACATACCTCTCTGGCATTCAAATCCACCAATGACACCATGAAGAAAGACGAAAAATCTCCTTCTGTAAAATATACAGTCTTGGAAACTTAGTGCGAATTCAGCTATGAGTCAGCTCCAACTCTGCAATGTTGTTGCAATATACCATCCAGTAAGAACCGACTCACTGATGACCCTCTAGGGGGTTTTCAGAAGCAGTAAATGGCATAGGAATAGGCTGCCCATCTTTCTCCTTTTATTATTATTCACTTCATTTTAATATGGAAATCTTTCCATTTTTACAAATTGAAAGTTTGTGACAAGCTTGTGTTAGGCAAGTCTTTCATTTTCATTGTTACAACCACATCGGTTCACTTGGCCTCTGTGTCACGTTTTGGTAATTCTCACAATATTTTAAACATTTTCATGATGGTATTGCACACTTAATAGGCTGCAATATAGAATAAACATAACATTTACATGCTCTGGGAAACCAGAAAGTTCAAGTGATTTGCTTTATCATGATATTTGCTTTACAGGGTGATTTGGAACTGACTTTATATATAATGTATACAGGTGTACTTATATATCTATGTATGTGTATACATATATGTATGTGGATGATGATATGAAGGGGGAATAATGATATATATAAAATTAATCTTCTGGATGTAATCAAGGGAATATTTTTACTATTTCTGAGGTAATAATTTTATTTCATAAGATGAATTTATTGCTGTCCATTGCTGGTAAGGAGTAGTAGAATATGTATTCAATGACCCAGTGGTCAATGCTTTATAGCAAACAGTAAATGAGCAATGTCTACCTTACGATAGCTATTTAATGAGAGACTATGAATAAGATCTAGGGAGCTCTGATGAACTAGTGGTAAGAAACTGTGCTGCAATCCCAAAGTCACGTGGTTTGAATCCATCAGCTCCTCCTCAGGGGAAAGATGAGGAATTTCATCCCATGTGATTTACTGCCTCTGAAAAACTTGCAGAAGGGTCAGCTATTAGTTGACTCTGACTAGATGACACACAACACAACATGCCTAATATCTGTGTGTGTATTTTATACCCAAATGTATCATACATATATATATGGTTTTTTTAAGGTAAAACAAAATGGGGAAACGGGGGAAATTCAAACATGCAATTGTCAAAAGAATATATATTTTTTAAAATATAAGCCTTTATTTTAGTACATAATATTCAAGCAAATTAAGTTTTTATAATATTCAATGTTATAGAAAATTAAAGAAGATGGTTTATGGCAAGATGTACAAGACTTTATGTGTGCATATATTTTATACAATTATTTTTTATTAAAGAATTTGGCCAGGGGAAATTATTATGAAATGTTGAGTGTTCTAGCTACTAGTATATTCAATTTAATACTTTTTATAATTGTGAATTGTTGTTGTTGTTAAGTGCCATTGAGTCGCAGGAGAACCATAGCAACCCTATGAAGGAGAGTCCTTGACGCTTGAGTGCCTTTCATCCTCTCTCCAGATTCATATGGTTTCCAGAGGCAAGCTATTATGGAAATGGATGCCACTCCTCCTTCTAATTGTGAATAGTGAAGGAAATGAATCAACTATTTAGAATGAATTTAATATTAACACACTCATTTATATAGAATAACAGTAATTGTAAACATTGAAGAAGAATAGAGAAAACAAAACATGAGAAATGTGAAGTGGAAAAATAGTAACAAGAACTAAAATATACACTCTTAATATTGAATCAAACTTTTAAAAAGGAAGCAAGAAGGAAAAGAGGTGTGAAGCAGTGCTGTGAAAAATGTGAACATACTTACCAATTTCCCAAGTACAGAACCAGTTATGTTGTTGTTGTTATGTGGCACTGATTTCCTTGTGGCTCATAGCGATCCTATGTACAACATCATTGAAAACTGCTCTATCCTGAACCAATTTATCATCTCTGACACGTCTACCCCCTTTATCACAGTCACTGAGTCAATTAATCTCATTGAGGGTCTTTCTCTCTTGCACTGTCCCTCCACCCTCCCAAGCATGATGTCCCTCTCCAAGGACTGGCCCCTCCTTGCAACATGACCAAAGTATGTCAGACAAAGCTTCAGAATCCTTACCTCCAAGGAGCAACCTGGTTTCACCCTATCCAGAACAAACTTGTTTTTTCTCCTTGCAGTTCAGGGTATAATAAATTCTCTCCAGTTCCACAGATCAAAGAGATCAATTCTTCTTCTATCCTCCCTAGTCATTGTCCAGCTTTCTAATACATAGTAAGTAATAGCAAAGACCATGGCCTGGATCGTGTGCACCTTAGCCTCCAAACTGACATCATTGCTCTTCGGTACTCTGGAAAGGTCCCTGACAGCAGATTTTCCCAATGTAATTCATCTTTTGATTTCTTGGATGCTGGTACCAAGAGTATTGATTGTGGAACCAAGCAAACTGAAGCTGTTAATAATCTCAATCTCTTCACCATCTATCACGGTGCTGCCAATCGGCCTAGTGATGAGAATCTTTGTTTTCTTGATGTTGAGCTTCAATACATATTAAAGGTGACAGTCCTTATGCAGCAAGTACTTCAGGTCCTCATCAGTTTCAGCAAGCAAGATGTGTCATCTGCATAACGAAGGTTGTTGATGAGTCGACCTCCAATCCTAATGCCACATTCCTCTTCATAGAGCCCAGCCTCCCAGATAATCTGTTCTGTATATAGTTTGAAAAGGAGATAGGAAGCACTCCTTGCATGCACCCTTCCCAATTTTGAACCATGCAGTATTTCCCTACTCTGTTCTAACAACTGTCCCCTGGTCAAAGTATTGGTTTCACATAAGCACAATCAAGTGTTCTGGGATTACATCCTTTTCAGAGTCAGCCACCTGCTTTAAAAAAAAAATCTAATTACTTTTTAAAAAAATAATAAGATTCCTTAAGAATAACATGTTCCTATAAAAGGCATTGTGTACGTAATGATTGGAAATATTCAAACATTTTAAACTTATTGATAGTGAAAAGAGGTCAAGTTTGATGAGAATGCAGTTTTTATACTGTGGTATCATAACTTTTTGTGCATAGTCAATGTAAGAAATTAGAATGATCAGTGGTGATCAGTCATGGAAATGTCAGTAGCCAGTTTCTATAGGGCAGCATTAACCTTGGATAATTGATTTAGACTTTGTAAAGGTAATTCTAAATGATTATACTTTTATTCAAAGGAAAGAAAAGTTTCTCGACATTTCATGGAAAAGCAATTGGGATAGAAAGTTAATTTGCAGTACTATCAACTCTTAAACAGGTGTAAGAAAACTTTATGATGGGCTAAAAAGGCAAAGATTTTTTTAAGCATCTAAAAGACAATGATTGAAGAGCTGTGTGTGTTTAAAAAGACACTGGAAACATAGAAAACATGTATGTTAACCATAAACAGTCACCAAATCCCAAAACACTAAAACATGAGCTGAAAAGGAGGTAGTTCTGGAACAAATAAAAAGTACTTTTTTACTAAACATATGGAACTAATTCCCCCCACTAAATTGTGGAGACAAAATTTAAATAGTCCAAGACGGGATTGGATAAGATTCTTTTGTCCATGAGTTTAATTTAAAAAGAAGGTAGTAGTGATGACCCTCCGCAAAGACTATCAAGGCAAGAAATGGCCAAACCTCCCCAAACAAGTGTTTTTGTGTCACCGATAGTCGCCAGAAAGATTTTGGGGAATTCCTCATGCTCTAGCTGAACTGGCACCATGACTGGTGTATGGTAAGTTCTCAATGCATATTTGTTTAACGACATCAAACACAATCTAGACATTCCGGTTCTTTCCAAATCATAATTAACTTCCAATCAACTATGTCATTCTTAGAATCTGAAAACCAAAGATCCTTATCAGAATTGTTATCCACCAAACACTTCTTAAACTCAATATAAACATAAAGGTTGTAAATTCTCCCTTTATTGGAATATTTAAAATATTAACTTAGAGTCATAAACTAATCTTGCATTTCTGAAGAAATAAGCAATAATGTCTACTTATGTATTAAAGGCAATGCATTAGGATGTATGCAATTAAGCAGAATATCCAATGTTTATATTTGTTATTAGGGAGTAAAATCCTATTATGTCACACAATTATTTAAAAAGAGTATTTTACCATGCTAGAAGTTCAAACTACCTGAGTACTTTGGCAAGACTGCCTAAATCTGTCAATGAAAAGAGTCCAACAAAATGCTATAAAATGCACTGACATGATGGCTTTAACAGGCACACATGTAAACGGTCTCAAGGTATTTCTCTCCTACCCATTCCAGAGATTTTTTTTTCAAGCCTCTCTTGGACCATAAGGAATGTACCACGTAGTTTACTTCATTTCTTCATAGGTCTTCTGGAACCCACTCTTCCAGCTGCAGGGAATAATAAGAACCAGGACCTTCCCAAGGTCCTTTGCTGTCACTTCACATATTAATCAAAGGAGAGTCCAGAAAAAAGTGCATCCTACAAATCCAAACTTGCTGTCTCTGCAGTATCCTCTTCACCTGCTGGGAAGTAGGGCGAGTCTAAGTCCTCACAGCTAAACTCAGCAAAAGAGACATATTAAACAAATCAAAAGCAGAATTTACTTCCTGGAACGATAGCTCAATGCTAGAGGATGAGATATAAAAAGCAGAAGGGGGGAGGAATCCATTTTCCCTCTATGTTTCCCATAAACATTCTTTTTCTTTAAAATAAATTAAATATTTGAAAACTTAAATTCACAGGAAAATTAGCAATATAATAAATATTTTATGCCTTTACCTATTTTCTTACTCCATTGGACTAGTGGCAATAGTAGCTTTAAGTAGTGCAAGTTTGATTCTCTAAGAAAAGAGGTAAAAGAATCCAGATTGATTAGATCTAGTTTTCATTAGAGAATTTGCATGCTGACTTGACATCAAAATGTTTATCTCAACAAAGCACTGATAGTTACCTGAGTTGAAGTCTACAAAAGGAAGTGTAGAATGTGAGTTTATATATCAAGTGATAACAAGTAACTATATAGTGCAGGGAGATGAGGGAGGGGTGAAAACATGTTGAATCAATGATGAGAGTAATTGTTCTTGTACTAGTTGTTGGGTTACTATTGCTAGTATCTACTTTAGGCATGCTGCTAGGATAGACTATTCTTTGAAGAGGGACATCATGCTAGGAAGGGCAGAGGGTCGCTGAAAGAGAGAAAGACCCTCAACCAGATGTACTAACACAGTGACTGCAGCAATGAGCTCAGGTATGTCATTATGAAGATGGCACACAATAGGACAAGATTCACATCAGTTGTTGCTAGGGCCACTATGAGTCATATTCATCAAGTATGAGTCATACTTGATGGCACCTAACAACAAAAATTGCTGGTACGAACATAACTACTTGCTGGTATGAATATGAAGATAGGTATTTCATGAGTTTTTCTTTCTATCTCACCTCAACTGCTCAGTAAGGTCCTCAAGTTCTTGCCTAGACTCCTTTCCACCAGGATCTTGGCACATTTATTTCATCTCTCTCTGTAAGTATGTGACTATATTCTTTGCCAAGCAACCCATAAGTAGGTTTTCACAACGTGAAATTTCATGCATAAACATTGTAAAGCATATATCTAGTGAACGGGGATAACTCTCCACAAATTAACACTTCTGTGATACCTTAAAAATAAATAAAACTATTAATTTAACATCAACAAACAACTAATCTAACAATGTCAAGAAAACAAAGATTCTTACCACTGAACCAATAGACAACATCATAATAGATGGAGAGGAGTTTAAAACCATCAAAAGCTTCATCTTGCTTGGATCCACAACTAACATCCTTGGTACTAACTAGAAATAAGGCATTGCACGGGGAAAATCTGTAATTTGGGACCTCTCCAAATTGTTGAGGAGTAATGATCCCGGTTTGAGAACTAGAGTGTATCTGACTTATGCCATTGACTTTCCAGTCAATTGCTGTGCATCTGAGAGCTGGACAATGAATAAGTATGACAGAAGAAGAATTGATGCCCTTGAGCTATGGTGTTGGAAAGAGCACTGAGCATCCATTGGATGGCCCAAAGAACAAGCTGATATGTCTGAGAGAAAGTACAGCTGGAGTGCTCTTTGGAGGCAAGAATGATGGGGCTTTGGCTCACATGCTTTGGGCGTGTTACTAGGAGGGGCTATTCCTTGGAGAGGGACATGTTGTTGGGAAGGGTGGATGGTCGGCAAAGGAGAGAAAGACCCTCGACTAGCTGGATTGCATGGGGATTGCTGTAATAGACGCTTCTGTGTCAGGAAGAGTGAGGATGGCCCAGAATAGAGCAGAGATCAGATCTTTTGTTAATAGGGTCACTATGAGTCATACTTGACTAGATGACGCCTAACAACAACAAATAATCCACACTCAAATTGTCCCTTTAGTCCCAAAATGACTTTTGTATTAAAAAAAAATCAGAATCTATTCAAATGCACACTTGACTATTTTATCACTTTAGTGTCCTATTGGGTAAGGAGTTGCACTGTCAATCCAAAGTGACTTGAATCCATTAGCTACTTTGAGGGAGAAATAAAGGCAATGTCCTAGCATGTAATTTACAATCTCTGAAAACCCACAGAAGGGTCAATATTAGTTGGTTCTGACTCAATGACAATAAGAGTTTGAGTTACTCTTGAGTGGTGCAATGGTTAAACATTCAACTCTAGCTAAAAAGTTAGTGACTTCAATGCACTTAGGGTTTGCCTTAAAAAAAAAATGGCACTCTATTTCTTAACTATCATAACCATTAAAAATATTATGGAGTAGTTCTACTTTGCACACATGGAATCATGGCCTCAAAATTATCTCTGTGGTAATTAACAATAACAGCAGCAACAAAATTCTCCCATTATCCATGGGTTGTTAATACATTGACGCTACCCTCATCCTCTATCTTAACAATAGGTTGTTCAAGACTACCCAGACATTAGGAAGTAAATGTCTAGAATCTATGTGTATAAAGAATATAGTCAAGAAAACCCCTGACTATGGTGTAGTTTACCCTATCCTCAGGGGGTCATCATGTGTCAGAATTTCCTAGCTTAGGCATGCATCACTTCCCATTTGGTGTTTTAATGAAAGTTCTTGTAATGTCTTTATTGCAAGAATTCACATGCAGAAATATTTGAAATTGAAGAGTCATGATGCTTAAAATTTTATTTCAAATGATTTAAGAGAAGTAATTCTAAAAGTTAATATGGCAAGCTGCTCATTGTCTACTACATTTCCTAGTATATATAAAAGAGAGTATTCAGGGCTAAATCTGTTCATTGAAACAGGTCAATTGGTATCTCATTGATTCCTGGGGCTTTAATATTTATTTTTTCCTAAAGCCTTCAGTCCAGCTTGAACTTCACCTTTCATCACTAGTTTCTCTACAATGGGCTCTAGTGTGTCAGAGATGATAAGACTGGCATAGGATAGGGTAGGGTTCAGTTTGGATGTTCATAGGGTCACTATAATCATACTCAACTCAATTCCTAATAACATAAGAACTTATCCTTTAAGTCTTTGCATGACTAGATTAAAAATTCTACATTCCTTCACTTGATTTTAAGAGTCTCCACAAGACTATATTCACTGATAACTTGTCAAATTCTTCTCACTCACTACGCTCTTCAGTCAAGAAGCTTAAAATCTGATTCCTCTCAACATTACTTTACTCATGACTGCTATACTTTCTACCTGCAGGGATTTTCCTTCAATTTTCTTTTCTCAGAATCCAGCTCAGAGGGTGCTATGTCTACAGATTACCCAGATTCTTCTCAAAAACTCAAAAGTAATTGCCATCAAGTACACTCTGACTCATAGTTAGGCCCTATTTTCTAAGCTATAAATTACAATGGAAAGAGACTGCCCTCTCTCTCCTGTGGAGACACTGGTAGATTTGAACCACTGAAGATGTGTGGGCTTTCAGTTCACAGTGTAACTCCCTAGATGGTATTAATTACTTTATTCTTGTTTCCTCAAAGCATTTTTGTTACAGCTTTATTAAATATAGGCTATTCTGTCTTGCATTATAAGATAATTTGTCATTTTCTGAAATAATTCATTTGTATTATTTCTGACTAGATTATAATGAGCTGCCCTCAAGCCAATTCCTACCGACAGCATTTCTAACTATATAGGCAAAAGAACACATTTAACTTAATTAGATATTTTTGTCCTCCATTTTTAATTCCTTGTGATGGGGTATTTGTACTATTGTTCTATTTTTAGTGCCTCTGTGTTCCTGCAAGTCTATAAATTCATAGGGCACAGAATTAAATCTTGCCCTTGTTTATATCTCTCACAACAGCTAATATAGTTCAATAAACATTCAAAAACCCAACCCAACTGGCACCATTAAGTCTATTCCAACTTATGTCTGGCCATCATTAACTAACTCATTACTGCTGAGTAGGAACAGGTTTATATTAGGAACAGATGAATAGCTCACTTTCCAATGAGTTTTCAGAGATTGTAAGTCACAAGGAATGCCATTGTCCTTCTTTCTCCCATGGAGTCACTGGTGGATTCTAATTGTCAAAACAGTACCATCTTTGGGTTAGCTCTGCAACTCCCTGTAGACTACACCACCAGTGATCCCTGATAATTACACATAAACTTGGCTAACAACTCCTTTAATTTAGAGTAAGAAATAAGGAAGAAAATATTACAATGGACAGAGTTGTGACCTTGAATATGACGTTGAAGTTCTAAATGTTGGCAGCTTGAAGGTAATGTTATACTTATCTAGTGCTACTGTAACACAAATATCACCACTGAGTGGCTTTAAAGTTTTAGAGGCTAAAAAAACCAAACCAAGGTCTCAGTCATGTTAATTCCTTTCTAATTGAAAACACTAAACTTTCACTGCTTCTTCGGCATTCCTAACTTATAATACCATTACATTGATTTTACCTCATGTATATTCCTCTCTTCCCTTTGTGTGTTTCAGGGTTCTTCCTGTTCTTTTCATAACTCAGAAATTTTTAGATTTAAAATTCTCTCTAATCAAGTATGTTGTTGTTGTTATGTGCTGTTGAGTTGCCTGCTTCAGGTCTTCTTCCGTTTCAGCAAGCAAGGTTGTGTTATCTACATAACATAGGGTGCTGATGAGTTTTCCTCCAATCTTGATGCCACATTCCTCCTCATAAAGCCCAGACTCCTAAATGATCTGTTCTTCCTACAGATTAAAAAGGTATTGAGACAAGATGCATCCCTGATGCACTCTTTTTCTGATTTTGAACCCTGTAGTGTTTCCCGGCTCTGTTCTGAGGACAGTTTCCTGGTCCAAGTAAAGGTTTCTCAGAAACACAATCATGTGTTCTAGGATTCCCATTTTCCTCAAGGTTAGTCACAATTTGTTGTGATCCACACAGTCAAATGCCTTTGCACAGTCAATGAAACACAAATAGATATTCTTCTGGTACATTAAAATTTCTGCCAAGATCCATCTGACATCAACAATAATGTCTCTTAGTGCCATGACCTCTTCTAAACTCAGCTTGTAATTCTGGTAGTTCTCTGTCAATGTACTGTTCCAGTCATTTCTGGATAATCTTCAGCAAGATTTTTAAAATCTGTGATATTAGTGATTTTGTTCAATAATCTCCAAACTCTGGTCACCTTTTTTTTAATGGGAATAAATATGGATCCCTTCCAGTCAATTAGCCAAGTAGTATAACATTCATGAAGAATGCAAAAAAGTCATTACAGAGAAGAAAGAAATTGAAAAGACCAAAATGGATGTCAGAAGAGACTCTGAATATAGTATTAGAGTGCCAAAAAGCCAAAGTGAAGGCAAAAATCAAGAAGAAGCTGAGTAGATTTCAAAAGGCAGCTCAAGAAGACAAGGCAAAGTATTATAATGAAATGTGCAAAGAGCTGGAGTCAGAACATCAAAAGGACCAAACACTTTCAGCATTTCTTAAACTGAAGGAACTAAAGAACAAATTGAAGCCTCGAGTTGCAGTGCTTAAGGATGCATGGGCAAAATATTGAACAATCCAGGAAGCATTAAAAAAAGATGGAAGGAGTATACAGAGTCACTGTATCAAAAAGAAGTGGCTGACAGAAAATTTTCAAGAAACAACATATAAGCAAGAGGCAATGGTGATGAATGAGGAAGTGCAAGCTGCTCTGAAGTAACTTGGCAGAAAGTAAAGCCCCAGGAATTGACGGAATACCAACTGATGTATTTCAACAAACAGATGTTGCCCTGGATGTGCTCACCAAGTTGTGCCAAGAAATCTGGAGTACAATGACTTGACTGGAAGAGACTCAAGTATAGCCTAATAAATATAACAACGAAAGCCTTATTTTCATATTACAGCTAGAATTTTAGTACATCTTTTGGGGATACACAATTCAATCCATAACAAAAATAAGATCTTTGAATCTATTACTTACCGTGAAATCATACTAAAGTAGGATTGATTCCAATACAACATATTGTTGTTTTTGTTATTGTTACTCTTGTTGTGTACCATGGAGTTGGAACCAACCCGTAGCTGACCCTCCAGTGAGTTTTCAGAGGCAGTTAATTGCATAAGAAGAGATTAACCATCCTTCTACCAGATAGCAGCTGGTGGAATTGAACCATTGTTCACAGCTTCAGTTTGCTTGGCTCCATGGTCAACACTCTTGGCACCAGCAGCCAGGAAATAAAAAAACGTATTGAGATGGAAAAGTCTGCGGTTAGGGACCTCTCTAAAGTACTCAAGAGCAACGGTGTCTCTCTGGAAACTAAGGTGCGCCTGATACAGGCCATGGTTTTTGCAATCAGTTGTTATGCATCAGAGAGTTGGACAATGACTAGGGAGGATAGAAGGAGAATTGACGCCTTTGAGCTGTGGTGCTGGAGAAGAGTATTGAATGTACCATGGACTGCCAAGAAAACAAATAGATTCATCCTGGAGAGGCTTAAACCAGGCTGCTCCTTGGAGGCAAGGATTCTGGGGCTTCGTCTGACATACTTTGGACATGTTGTAAGGAGAGACAGGTCTTTAGAGAGGGACATCATGCTGGGTAGAGTGGAGGGACAGCGCAGGAGAGTAAGGCACTCTATGAGGTGGATTGATTCAGTGACTGGGGTAATCGGGATGGGTGTGTCAGAGGCAATGAGATTGGCACAGGATAGAGCACGGTTTAGGGCTGTTGTACATAGGGTCGCTACGAGTCGCAAATGACTTGAAGGCACATAACAACAACATCTTTCATATAGCAGTGCAGTGTCTTACCACTAGGCCACCAGAGCTCCCTTATGCAATATGAATGTTGTCCTTATACCACTTCAATCTATGCCTCAGTCTTCACATGATTTTCTTCCCTTCCTGCACTTCTCTGTGCCTTTTCTTTTTTTATAAGGATGCCACTCAATGCAATATGAGAGGTGTTCTTGTTTTTTAAAAAGAGAGAGAGAACAAGCACAGGAACACAGGACAGTCATGTAATGATGGAAGCATAGATTGAAGTGATACATCTGTAAATAAAGAATTCCCAGGAACCATTAAGTTAAGAAGAAGCAAGAAATGGTCTCCTATAACCTTCATAGAAACACAAAAACTTCAAAACCTTACTATTTTACTAGCAGACTCAAGATTTGGAAAGTAACAAATTTCTGCTGTCTTCAAAGATGGTATATTTATGTTTATGTCTTCTGTTTATGATATTTGATATGGCATCTTTAGGAAACTAAAGAAACTATCTTCAGAAGTAGTATTGTTGTTATCATTGTAGTTATATGCCATTAAGTTGGAACCAAATGATGGGTTTTGAGACGCAGTAAATGAAATGGGAAGAGATTGCCTATCTTTCTCACAAGAGTAGTAGTAGACATTTAAAATAACCTGTATTTTCTCTGCTTGAGAATTCCCCATTCTGAACCGTTTAAATTAAAAGAACCTGTTTTACTTCTCTTTTTGAAGACTGCAAACTAAATGAAGACAAGAATTCTGTAAACAAACTTACAATTTTTATTTCATTTTAGTAACTGGCAAGAGGAAAGAAGGAGAAATCAGAACTTGAACAGACATTACAAAGGAGAAAGTATACGTCATTTGGGAAGAAGCTCAGCCCCTAGTTGGCATGAATTCCAGTGGGAAATGGTAATTAGATATGTTCAGATTCTAACCATCTGGAACTATAGGAAGTTTCTAAATTTGATTTGTGTTGGAGGAATTGTGGTCAAAGACAGAACATGCGCATAGTTTTTTGGATATGGTCCAAAATGTGGCCTTTTTGGACTAAAAAGTATGAAATTTTAGAAGAAAACTGTGAGAAGAGTGATGCCCCCCCTTTGCCCTAGGGCTGTTTCTTGGAAACCTTTCTGGATAAGACATGAATTAACCAATAAGTATCTACAGAATCTCTCATCTTACAGAAATAAAAAAGAAGAAGAAAATTAAAATAATACAATTTTATGATTACATTAGGACACAAAGTACTACAAAAAAAATTACCCTCTTAAGCTCTATAAGCTTTAAGTGTAGGGAGTACTTTATCTGAAACAAAGGAAAATCAGTTAAGTTTAATTTGGGCCATATTTTGTTCCCCCGTAAGTGACATCACCAGAGTCAACTTTCAGCCAGTTTCCAGAACTGCCTGTGAGGATTCATAGTGTCTGTAGGCTAGTTTCATAGGGGAGGTAATGGAATTGTCACAAAATAGTGATATAAAAGTCTGGTGGAGATTAGATTCCAAGTAAATCTTTCTTGAATATAAACACATGGTATGTGTTCCCAATATTCATGTCATCATGAATGACTGAGAGGACTGCTTAAATAAAGAAGAAAGGCTTTGAATCCGCTTCTGCAGTCCTTATTAGGCTAATTAATGACACAAATATCTGAAATAATAATTCTTTTCTCATGTGAGCTAAATGGTGACAAGCTTAAGGTGGTTCAAAATTTCATCTTGGTCTGATCCACAAGTAAGAAAACCAAAAGGAACCAGCAGTCAGGAAATCAAAAGACGAATTGCTTTAGAAAAGTCGGCTGTCAGAGATCTCTCCAGAGTGCTAAAAAGTAATAATGTCAGTCTAGAGACTAAGGTGTGCCTGATTCAGACCATAGCCTTCTTAATTGCTTGCTATGCATTTGAGAACTGGACAATGACAAAAGATGGCAGAAAAAGAATCACTGTCTTTGAATTGTGGTGCTAAAGAGGATTGAGCATACAATGGACTGCCAAGAGAACTAACACTTCTGTCCTGGAGAGGGTGAAACCAGTTTAACCCTTGGAGACAAGGATTTTGAAACTCCAAGTCACATACTGTGGTCATGTTGCCAGGAGGGACTAGACCTTGTAAAAGGTTATTATGCTTAGAATAGTGGAAAGTCAGTGCAGGAGAGGAAGACTCTGGATGAGATGAACTGACAATGACTATTGACAATGGGTTCAAGTGTGTCAGCAATGGTGTGATTTCCTCAAGGACAGGCAAGATTCAGAACTATTATTCAGAGGATAACTATGAGTCATAGTTCACTCAATGACACATAACAACAACAACAACAACAACAAGCTTTTTTGCCCCCTAATTTATGAATAGCAGTGTAATGTATCCAATATAGTGCTGGAAAATGCGTCCCTTATGTTGGAAGGAGTTCAAAACATGAATGGGAAGAGCTGTCTCCATAAAGTAGAGTCTATATTAGTGACATGGTTGAAGTAAAGCTCTCAAGACCTTCATATGTTAATGTGGAACGACTCAAAATGAAAATAAATCATTGAAAACATCCATTAATAATTGGAGTATGTCTTGTATAAAGTATGAATCTAGGGAAATTGGAAGTTGGCAAAATGAACTGGAACACATGAAGATTAAAAGCCTAGGTATTAGTAAACTGGAATGTACTGATGTTGGCTATTTTTATATAGTCTACCAATCATACAGTCTACTATCCTGGCAATGAGAAATTGAAAAGGGATAGTGTTGCGTTTATTGTTAGAAAGATACTGCAAGATGAATTCTGAAGTATAATACTGTCAGAGGATAATTCATATATTTATATACATTTTATATGTATGTGCAATATCAATGTTCATACAAGAAAGATCAGTTGTACACCAGCTCTTAGTACCAAAGACTAAGAAATTGGAGGATTTCCTGCCAATTTTTTCAGTCTGAAATGGAATAAATGTATCATTGGAATGTGAAAGTTGGAAACAAAGAAGTTGTAGTGGAAAAATAAGACTTTGTTGATACACTAGAGATTTCATAATAAGATTTCATATGATCAATGAACTAATTATTGCAAATATTGTTTTCAGCAACACAAACGGTGTCTACACACATGGAATTCAATAGGAATCACATTGACTACATCAATGGAAAGAGATAATGAGCTCAATAGTGACAATTATTCCATGGCCAGAAGGCAATTGCCAAACTGATACTCAGTTGCTTAGATGGAAGTTCAAGTTGAAGCTGAAGAAAATTAAAGCAAATCCACAAGAATCAAACTATTATCTTGAGAATATTCTGTCTGAATTAATAGAGCACCTCAAAAATAACTTTGACAAATTGAGTACTAATTATTGGAATACCAGATTAAATTGTAGGATTACATAAAAAATATCACATATGAAGAAAGCTAAAAGCCATTTTTAAAACAAGAAAGAAAGAAAAGAAAATAGATGACATGACAGACTCTGAAACTTGTTTGAATACAGAGTATCCAAAGTGAAAAGAATAAATAGCAGCATAAAAAGGACTGGGGTGGGGTGGGGGGAAATTTCAAAGATTCAAGAACTTTGGCCTTAAACACTGCTGTCTAGCTGCATCACATGGACAGTCTAAAGCTCAAATGGAACGCTGAGTTGAGCCACTGTTTCTGGAAGGCAACACACTTCTCTGTCCTACCATTCAGGCACTTTGGCCTTAACCACTGCTATCTATTTTCATTGCATGGGATTTCTTAACCTCAAATGGAAGAGGCTGGAAAGAGCCTTGGTTTCTAAAGGACAACAGTCAAACTGTTTAAGGCCCTACAACCCAAAATGAAGCACCACAGGTCCTTCACAAAATATTACCATCTCTGGGTCACTATATAGTTACAACAACCTAACAGCTTCTAAGAAAAGACTCTAAAAATGTGAGGAAAGCAGAAGTCTGCTTTAGTCATGAAAAAATAAAATAACTCTTCAAAAAAAGGACTCAATACCCCAGAGAGAACAAGAAAAAAAAATTTTATTTGAAATTATTCGAATGACTAAAAAAGAAGATGCATAATCAAAGAGTTGCACAATTCAATGGGTGGGTGAGGTGAGGGAAATGGAAAGGATCTTTTGTGGAAAAACAATGTATTCAAACTTTGTAAACAAATCAGAATAAACAAACACACACACAAGATAATGTACAGAAATGATTGTATAAAACTAAATGTACATGAATGAAAATATGTATATGAATAATTGTATAAAGTGAATGATGGTATAAACAATATTTTTTTAATTTTTATAAAAAGAAAATGCAAATTATGAAAGAAATAATGGAAGCTGCTAAAAGAGAAAATACTCCAGAGACAGCAATCCATATATTGATGAGGAGAAACTTGAACAGCTATAGAAGAAAATGCAAAAGATAGAAGAAAGAATTGCTATTATAGATAAAGAAGTGAAAGAATTTGAATTCCTGTACTGACTCCACAGGCTCAAGACCAGAACTATGGTCCTGACACCAACCCCCTTGCCAGGAGCTGACTCACACTGCGAGTCATGATGGAACTTGAGTGAGATATTTTGTGGGGGGTCATTACTGTTTGGTTGGATCACATGGGACTCCTTAAGCTCAAACAGAAGGGAGCAAGACAGCTGGAGTTTGTTCTCAAAGAAAAACTAAAGCTTCCTGGTTTTCCAATTAGGTCTACACACTTCACCTTGCATCTCCTCACAACAACTAGTCTATCAACTGCCTTTAGCCTGGGACACCTCGTCCTACCCTAGCTGTAGGAGTTGTCTGACACAGGAGGCTGCCTTCACAGGCCTTTTCTCTACCAAACTGAAGCAAATATTTCCTTGGGTCAGAAGGTAGAGAGAAACTCAGGAAGGGTAGCTGCCTCACCCTCTTCTGGAACAGTGACTTCAGATCAAGAACCCGCAATCACCTCAGAAATGAAAACTCTAGTACAGCAAAGTCACATAGGAAACAGTCTACCTTACCCACTACACAAGCCCAAAGCAAGATGTCACCCCCAAAAAGTGACAAAGTATCGATGAAACTTTCTGACACAGAATTTAAAAGAACAATGATTGAATATTTTCAATGGGTGAAAGACAAACTTGAAGAATTACAGGACACAGCTAGAAAATAACCAGGAAGAGCATAAAAAAAACAATGCAGATAAAATAAACAAGGCATTAGAGGCTCTGGAAAAACAAGAAACCACAATTCAAAATATGAGGTCCAATGTTTCAGATGCTATAAATATGTTGGAAGTACATATGAACAAGGTTGAACAGAAGGAACACAGAACCAGTAAAATAGAAGATAGAATTGTCACCACTGATCTGCTACAGCAAAAAGCAGAATCAAAAAGGACGGGAAAAGAAGAAAACCTAAGAATAACGTGGGACACCACCAAAAGAAAAAAACATGCACATAATCAGAATACCAGATAAAAAGAAAGGCACCAAAAAAAGGTTGTGGAAGAATTATTAGAAGAAAACTTTACAAGCATAATGAAGATTGAAAGATTACTATAGAATAGACAAAAAAAAAACAAAAAACACCACACACCAAGGTGTATCATAGTAAAATTTTCCAGAACCAAAGATAAGGAAATTATTCTGAAAGCAGAAAGGGAGAAACAAACAGTAACCTATAAGGGAGAGCAAATAAGATTAAATATCAATTTCTCAGCAGAAACCATGTGAGCAAGAAGACAGTGGAATGACATATATAAAATGCTCAGGGAACACAACTGCCAACCAAGAAGATTGCACCCAGCAAAATTGTCCATCAAATATGAAGAAAGGATCAAGATATTCCCAGAAAAGCAGAACCTAGAGGAGTTTGTAAAAGCAAGATCAGCATTGCAGGAAACACTGAGAAACATCCTTCTTACAGAGGTACCACAGAAAGCAGGATGGACCAAAGTAATTAGCAACAACACCAAAAATAACTCAACAAAATGATAACAAGGAAACCTTGCCTTTCAATAATCCTAGAATGTAAATGGTTTAAATGAGCCACTAAAAGAAAAAGAGTAGCAGATTGGATTAAAAAAATCCATAAATATGCTGTCTATAAGAGAGACAACTGAAAAAGGAAGATAAAGAAAGATTAAAAATAAAAGGGTAAAAAAAAAATAAAAGGGTGGTGAAATATACCAAGCAAATAGCAAGCCGAAAAAAGCAAGAGTAGTGATATTAATCTCTGAAAAAAATAGATTTCAATGCAAAAAACATCATAAAGGACAAGGAAAATCACTAAATAATGATCAAGGGGTCAATAGAACCAGAAGACATAGCAATAATAAATATCTATACAACAAATTAAATACTTGTAAAATGTATAAGACAGACATTAACAAAACTGAAAATGGAAATAGACAACATTACTGCAGTAGTGGAAAACTTCAATACACTACTCTCAAGAAAAGATAGAATTTCCAGGGAAAAAGTAAACAAAGATGCTGAAGAATTAAACCACACAGTAATCGCAGCATAACTCCCTCAATGTGCCTGGGATGTTCTCCAGAATAGATCCCATTTCAGGTTAAAAAAACATAGAAACAAAACAAAGCATCTTCTCAGACCACAATTCTACAAAATTAGAAATTAATAACAAGAGGATAAAGAAGAAAAAATATATACATTTGGAAGCTGAACAACACCTTGCTTGAACATGAATGGTATTAGATGAAATGAAAAATGAAATTAAAAAGTTTCTTGAAACAAATGATACTGAAAACACCACTTACCAAAACCTCTAGGAAATAGCCAAAGCAGTAATCAGATTTATAGTAATAAGCAAACATATTAAAAGACAGGGAAAATGACCATTGACTCTCTAATTCGACATCTCCAACAAATTGAAAAATAACAGCAAGAAAACCCGACACCCTCCAAAAAAATTGAAATTATAAAAATTAGGGGAGAAATAAATAGAAAACATAAAAACAATTGAAACCATCAACAAAACCAGAAGTTAGTTCTTCAAACAGGTGTATAAAATCAACAAACCACTAGCAAAACTAACAAAAGGAAAGGAAAAGACACAAATAATGCAAATAAGAGTTGAAATGGGCAATATCACAACAGAAACCAAGTAAAATAAAAGGATTAACACTGTAATATTATTTAAAGCTATAATCAAACAAATATGAAGACCTAGAGGAAATGGACAAATACTTAGAAAATCACAACAAATCTAAACTGACATAAGCCAAAACTGAACACCTGAACAGATATATCACAAAAGAAGAAATTGAAAATGTAATAAAACACCTTCCAGCAAAAAAAAAAAGCCCTGGGACAGATGGTTTTGAAGTGAATTTTATCAAACTTTCAGAGAACTGTCCTCAATTATACATAAACTATTCAGAAACTACAATAAGGCGGAATTCTTCGAGACTCGTTCTATAAAGTAAGCATATCATTGATATCAAAGCCAGGTAAAGACACCACCAAAATAGAAAACTATAGGCCTATATCTCTTGTGAATATAGGTGCAAAAATCCTGAATAAAGTCCTGGCCAATAGAATCCAATGATACATCAAAAAAGTAATTCAACATGAGCAAGTCACATTCATAACAGGTGTGTAAGCATGGTTCAACATAAGAAAAACAATCAATATAATTCATCACATTAACAAAGCAAAGAACAAGAACACATGATCCTGTCAATTGATGCAAAAAAGGCCTTTGACAAAATCCAACACCCTTTCCTGATTGAAACACTCAACAAAATAAGAGTAGAAGGAAATTTCCTCAACATAGTAAAAAGTATATACACAAACCCTAGAACCAATGTTGTTCTCAGTGGAGAGAAATTAAAGACATTCCCTTTGAGAACAGGAACCCAGCAAGGATGCCCACTATCACCTCTGCTATTCAGTAATGTATTGGAAGTCTTAGCGATAACAGTAAGAGAAGAGAAGGAAATAAGAGATATCCAAATTGACAAAGAGGAGGTAAAATTATCTCTGTATGCAGATGATACAATAGTATACTTACAAAACCCTAAAGACTCAGTAAGAAAACTAGTGGACATAATTGACCAATTCTGAAAAGTGGCAAGATAAAAGATCAACATAGAAACATCAATTTTATTTTTCTACAATGGCAAAGAGAATATAGAACTAGAGCTAAGGAAAACAAGGCCCATCACAATAGCTAATCACAAGATTAAATACCTGGGAGTAAATCTAACTAAAAACACAAAAGAATTATTCAAAGAAAATTACAAAATATTGCAACAAGAAACAAAAAGAGACTTGGAGAATTGGAAGAATATATTTTGTTCATGGATACGAAGACTCAATTTCGTGAAAATGAAAATGACAAACTTACCAAAGGTAAACTACATTTTCAATGCAATCCCAATACAAACACCAATTCCATTCTTCAACGAGGTGGAAAAGGCAATCTCCAATTTCATTTGGATTGGAAAGAGACCCCAAGAAGCAAAGCACTCCTTAAAAAGAGAAACAAGGTAGGAGGATCT
>NW_006399938.1:1055279-1057149 GCF_000299155.1 Elephantulus edwardii | reverse complement strand
AAAAAGTTGGAAATAAAAATACCATTTGACCCAGCAATTCCACTACTTGGAATATATCCAAAAGAAACCATAACTGCCACCAAGAACATATATGCACATCCATTTCTGCTTTATTCACAATAGCAAAGAGTTGGAAACAACCCAAGTGTCCATCAACAAACAAATGGATAGAGAAGCTTTGGTATAGTCACATGATGGAATATTATACAGTACTGAAAAACAAAGAACTCATGAACTATTATACAAAATGGTTGACCATGGAGGACATTATGCTGAGCAAAATATCTCAGTCAAAAAAGACAAATACTGAATAATACTACTGTTATAAAACAGGGCTGACATGAAGATTGGGGGAAATTAAGACAAAGGGAATAAATGGGATAAATAATGTACATGACACTGAAACAGATGAGGGAGAGAACTGTATAAAATATGATTAGGTATTATTGGAATGACAGAGTTCAGAATAAAAGCTGCATAGTGAAGTGATCTCAGGGAGGGAGAACTGTATAACAATGAAAGAACATTTTTTTTCGAAGAAAAAAAGGAACTTGGGGGAGGGAGCAGGGAGGGAAATGTGCAACAATGAATGAATGGAAATACAAGTTCTTTATAAACTTTCATTAAAATTTTAATTTAAAAAAACAAGGAAAAAATAGTAGAAATTTAAAAAATAAGAAATATTTTAAAGAGGTACAAGAATTAAGATTTATACACACACAGAGAGAGAGAAAGAGAAAATTTGATTTGTAGAAGTGTCCAACATGCTGGTGGGACAAAAAGTTGAACTGGAAAAATGGAACAGAGTATCAGTGAGTTAGAAGACAAGAGCCTCACTGGAAACATACTAGTGGGGAAAATCAGAGATGAGACATAAAGAAAATGAAGAAAACATTAGAATGATGTGGGATAGCATCAAAAGGAACAGCATGTGCATGATTGGAATTGTGGAAGAAGTACTAGAAGAAAACTCAGGTATTTCAAAGAATGGGAAAATCCACATTCAAGAAGCACCAGGAACACTGTATAGACTAGACTCAAGAAGAAAAACTACATGACATATCATAGTCAAATTCTCAAAATTAAAAATAAGGATAGAACACTAAAAAAAAAACAGAGTCATGTATAAAGAGGAAACAATTAGATTAGGTTCTAGTTTCTCAGCAGAAACCATGCAAGCTAGAAGACAAGGCAATGGCATGTGCAGAAAGTTAAAATAATTGCCAGCCAAAGATCCTAAACCCAGTAAAGCTCTCCATTAAATATAAAGAAGAAATTAGATCCTTTGCAGAAAATAAGAAACTCAAGGAATATGTCAAAACAAAACTAAACTACAAGAAATTTCTTTTGGAGGAGATGCCAACAATAAAACCAGGCTTGACAATAATCACACTTTATGTAAATGAACTAAATGTGCCAATCAAGTAGAATAGATTAAAAAAAAGTTCACCAATATGTTGCCTACAGAAGACACATCTCAAAAAAGAGAAAGACAGACTCAAAATCAGAGGTTGAGCAAAAATATATACCAAGCATAAAAAAGCAGGAGTGGCAGTACTAATCTCTGATAAAAGAGTTGAAAATTAAAACCACCATAATAGATAAGCAAGGGCATTACATATTGATTAAAGGCACAGTAGATCAAGAAGATATAACCATGGCCAACATTTATTTACTAAATGATAGACCCTCAAAATACATAAAACAAGGGATAACATATTGAAGAAAGAAATGGACAGGATCACAATAGTGGTAGAAGACTTCAGCACACCCCTTTCACCAAAATATGTTGTTGTTGTTGTTGTTATGTGCCTTCGAGTCGTTTGCGACTCATAGCGACCCTATGTCCAACAGCCCTAAACCCTGCTCT
>NW_006399938.1:1051026-1053049 GCF_000299155.1 Elephantulus edwardii | reverse complement strand
CCTCATGGAACTGCAGCAGCTCTGCGGTGCAGCGAGGGCTCTGCAGAGGGGGTTGGGAGCCACGAAACTCACCCATTTCTCCTTGGGAATCCTTGAATTCCTGTTGTTGAGCCTCAATCTTCACTAAGGGCCAGTCATCAACTGTTTAAGTGTTCAATTATCAATAAGCCGAAGTCTGTGGAAGGCCATAATGGCCCTGCTTTGAGTGGTTCGCTGCTCCCGCAGCTCACCATGCTGTCTCTGCCTCTGCCGCCATCTTGGATCTCTCCAATTAACTTTTTCTTAATAGCAAATGGTACATTCTACAAAATCAATCACATTTTAGGACACAAAGCAAGCCTCAACAAATTTTTTTTTAAAAAATTGAATAATACAATGTATCTTCTCAGACCATAATGCCATAAAATTAGAAATTTACCACAGAAGGGTAAAGCTTACAAAATCACCCAGGTGGAAAGTAAATAACTCTCTGCTAAAACAGGATATTAAAGAAATAAATAATGAAATAAAAAAAGTTACTGAAACAAATGAAAATAAAAATATATCAAATTCCCTGGGATGTAGCTAAGGCAGGCCTCAAGGGGGCAGGTCATAGCAATAGACACACACATTAAAAAAAAAAAGAAGAAAGAAGAAAAATAAGTGATCTAACTCAACACCTTCATCAAATAAAAAAAAATAATAACAAGAATCTAACCTATAGCCTCTAGAAGAAAGAAAATTTTAAGGAAAAAGGTGAAATAAATGAGAGAGAAAAGGGGAAAACAACTGAAATCGTTAATAAGGCCAGAAGCTGTTTTTTCAAAAGGATCGTTAAATTGACAAAACACTGGCAAATTTAACAAAAGGGGAAAAAAAGAAGAAGACCCAGAAACTCAATTAAGAAATTATAGAAGTGACATCCCAAGAGAAGCAATGAAATGAAATCAATGAGTGATACTAGAATACTATGAAAAGCTATATTCTGATAAATTAAAAAACTTAACAGGAAATGGATTGACAAGGCCAGATGTAGAACAGTTAAACAGACCTGTCATATAAAAAGAAATTGAACAGGTCATAAAAAGACTTTCCCACAAGAAAAGTCCTGGACCAGATGGCTTTACAGCTGAATTCTACAAACAAGTCAGAGACAACATATCACCAATTCTACTTAAAGTACTGACTGGGAAAAACATTTGGCAATACCATTTTAGAAAAAGGTCTCATATCAAATGTTTACATGATTCTACAGGGCCTCCATTTAAAAAAAAAAAAAAAAAGACAGATAACACAAATATAAAATTACCAAAAGACATGGAAAGACTCTTCACACACAGAGGAAAATATTTGGATGGCCAACAGACACATGAAGAAATGCTCAAAATCAGTGGCAAGAGAGAGATCAAAACCAAAACGATATTCTATCTCATTTCAGTAGCAATGGCAAAGTTTAACAGGATAACAAGTAATAAATGTTGGAAAGGATGTGGAGAGATAGGAATTTTAATGCACTGTTAGTGAGATTGTAAAATGGTGCAACCACTCCAAAAGGCAGTTTCATGTTTCCTCAAAAAGCTGAACATAAAAATTCCATATGAACCAGCTATTCTACTGCTTGAAATATATCCCAAGAAAATTAGAATTGAGGCACCAATAGAGATTTGTATACCAATGTTCATAGCTGCATTACTCACCACTGCAAGAACATCGAAACTTCCCAAATAGAATGGATTCAGAAATTATGGTACATTCACACTATGGAATACTAGGCAACACGCACAAACAATGATTTTGTAAATTACTACCTACCTTGGGAGGGATTGGAGAGTATTTTGCTAAGTGAACTAAATTAGTCCAATAAAGACAAATACAGTATAAGACCATTACTGCAGAAATAGATCATTAATGAGGATCTGAGGGTGGGGGGGTGGGGATGAGCAGGTGGATGAGGATGGGTAAAGGGGTAATCATAGGGCCACACAATTTGATGAGTGGAGAGAGAGGTGGGTAAAGGAAATGGGGAAAATCTGGTGGAAAAAAA
>NW_006399938.1:1036152-1040666 GCF_000299155.1 Elephantulus edwardii | reverse complement strand
TGGATTGATTCGGTGACTGGGGTAATCAGGATGGGTGTGTCAGAGGCAGTGCGGTTGGCGCAGGATAGAGCAGGGTTTAGGGCTGTTGTGCATAGGGTCACTATGAGTCGCAAACGGCTCGAGGGCACATAACAACAACAACACCACAAGGCAATATTCTAGCCATATTACTATCTTTGTACTTCTTGAACTTACTGGTTATGTTCCTGTCTCAGGCATTTAGCTAAGCCTCTATCAGGTTTCTTAAGTTATAAAATGGAAAGGATCCATCATTCTCCTGCAGTGTTGCTGATGGATTAGAACTTCCAAAAGGAGCCACCTTTAAGTTAAAAGCACAATTTCCTATGGAATACACCCTCAGGGCTCCTTTATTTGTTATTGTTTTAAATTTATTAAAAAGTTCACAGAACTAATTAGGGAAACTACTTTATTACCTCCAAAATGTTGACAAGTACCTTATAAATAATCTCTAAAATTAGGCTGCTATTGATTTTCCATTGCTTTCATGGAAAAGGGAACACCTTTTTCCAGAATCATTTGAGAGAGAGTCCTTCCTCCCATTCCACCTGTAAAGCTTCAAATATACTTGTCCTTCAGATATATACATCAGCGTATCACTTCTTCAGAGAAGATTTCCACTTACCTTTCTGTTATATCCCTAACTACATCACTTATTTTTCTAGCTTTTAAGAGTCAAATACATATAAATTATCTCAGTTCTCCAATGTATAACCCCCAACCCAGATCTCTCTCTTGACCTCCAAATAACACCAAATATTTCTTTTTAAAATTTATTATTATTATTATTATTCATTTTAATTAAATTTACAGAGATTTTGGATTTTCATTCATTCATTGTTACACTTTTCTCCCTGCCCATCCCTCACCTCCAGTTTGTTCTTCTCTTTGAAAAGTAAAAGAAAAATGTTTCATTGCTATACATTCCCTACCCCCAAGTCCACTCCACTATGCAGCCTTCATTCTGGACTCATGTCATGACAATAATACTTAAGCATGTATAACTTTTAAACATTTCTCTCTCATCTGTTTCAATGCAGTATTCCTAACTTATCCCATCTTTCTCAGTTCCCCCCCCCAACCTCCATGTCAGTCCCATTTTGAATAACTAACAAATGCCTCAAATTTAACAAGTCCAAAAGTGAACTCCTAATCTCTGAAAAATGCACTCTACATTGAGTCTTCTAATCTAATTAACAGCACTACTACTCTCCTTGTGAATAAGGCCAAAGACCTAATAGTTATCTATGACTCCTTCCTTTTCCTCATTAATTTTGCCCAGTCAATTCAGTTAAATCTACTTCAAAATATATTTTAAATCCTATAACTTCTCAGTACCTGTACTACTATCTTGCAAATTCAAGGTTCTATTCTCTTTCTCTTAAATTATTGATCTCCTGACCTCCTCTTCGAATGCTTAAAAGATATTATCTTAGCAGTCAGATATATCTTCTCATGAATTGAATGATATCTAATCTTTGTTCAAACCATTTGCACAACTTCCTACTAGACTCCAAATGGACATTACAATGACTTACAGGGCCCAACTTGATCTGTCTCCCATTACTTCTCTTAGCAAGTAAGCTTCTGTGTACTTCAAGGCCTCTGTGTATTTACTCAGGGTAGAGTCCTTGCCTTTCCTTGAACTTACAGGTTATGTTCCTGTTTCAAGGACTTGGCACTTACTGTTATCTTTGTCTAAAATGTACTTACCCCAAATTATCAAGATGATTCTTTCACCTCTTTGAAGCTTTCAGCCATATGTCCCTATTTAATGAGGTGTCCTATGTGTGTTCTATCTAGAATGGAAGATTTCTCATCAATGTTTTTCTCCTATTCAGCTCTCTATTTCTCCACAGCACTTATCTTCCTATACAATATAAAATTAATCTGTTTACAGATAGTTCCTGACTTGAAATATATTCACATAAGGATAAAAGGCTCTTGCAACCACACTTTTTTTTAAATTTATACATCTTATCATTAGAAATCTTATGCAGTATGTAAAATCACTGGTTCTTGTTCTCAGATGTTCACTTACAGATGTTCAGTTTTATACTTTATTGTTCAGAATGTCAGGGTTTAAAAGATACTTGTGATAATAAAAATCAGTTTGCGTCAGAAACAACTTAGAAAAGTTCTCAGAACTTTATATTAAATCAGAGACTATTTGGTCTTTCTGCCTGTCAATGTAAATTCAAGTGCATTTACATGTTGACAATAATCTTCTGTTTAGTTCTGTAATGAATCATCAGTACCTAAATGATACCTGCCTTTGAGTAGGCAGTTGATACGTATTTATTGAATATATTGAATCAGAACTCAGCACTGTATCTTACTCACTTAGCCTTGACCATTAGTGTGATGAGTTAATTTTGTTAATAGTGAAATAAATAGTTCCCATTATATCTCTTCTTTTTTGTTTTTTTGCTAGATTATAAGTAACAAGAGGGTGAGAGTGTGTTTTTCTAATCTATGATTCCGTCAACAATTAGCACAGCATTCATTATTACCTACCAGTTCCTGTGGAGTCAATTTCAACTTAAAACAATTCTATGATTGTTAAAATAGAATTCCTCCATATGATTTTCTATGGCTGTTGGGTTTTTTTCATATGTAGACTATCGGTTCTTTCTCCCGACGTCTTTCTAGATGGACTCAAACTACTAAACGTTCAGTTAACAATTGAGCACATTAATTGTATCATGCACGACTCAGCAGATGCTTACCAGAATCTGTTGAATGACTAATTTGAACTAAGCAGCAGCACTGGGGTCTATTTGCTAACCTTGTCCCTCAGTCATTACAACCAGATCACATGATTAACAATGTGATTAAATCACATGATTTAAGAGGGGATAGAGGGCATCTTACATTATGTAAAAACCAAGATAAGAACCTAGCAGGTATCAGTACAATTGAATAGATTGTTGGACATAAGAACTTGAGCACTGAAATAGTGACATCAGTTATTCATGGCTTCTTAGACCTTTGAGTGGTTAAAACGTCCTTAGGGGGGGTTGGGTTGTTTGATGGTTTTTGTCCATTTTTAGAGTAAATATTCTGATTTACTACTTTATTTTGAAAAAATAAATATATTGCATTTTACTTTTAGAGAGCTACACTTCTCTGGAAAGTTTTCTTTGTGCTGCTCAATATTAAAATGGCTTTGAAGTCTAGAAACCGGCGTGTTCTAACTTTTCATTGATCTAATACTGCCATCTACTGCTTACAGAACCTCTGTGCACTTTTCACTATCTGTCCTTTCTCGGATAAACTGCTATCTGTCCCTCCTAACATGTTCCAGACTTAAAAATCATTGTTATATTTTTCAACTTTACTGTACAAAATATGTAACTTTTATGAGAAAAATCTTTTTAATAAATAGAATGTGTAGGGGAAACGATGATGTACCCTATCATGTAAGTTTAAAATTTGTTTATGCCTGATGCAACTCATACTCTTTTCAATTGCTTCCTATGTATCTGAAATCTGAATTATGAGTAAGGAAGACAAGAGAAGAACTGATATCTTTGAATCATGGTCCCAGAGACGAGTACTGAAGACACATGAACTGTCCAAAAAAAAAAAATCCTATCAAATCTGTCTTGAAGAAAGTGCAATCAAAGAGCTTTTTCAAGGCAAGAATGTCAAAACTTCATCTCACTTACTTTGAGCACATTTTCAGAAGGAGACAGTCTTAGGGAGACACATCATGCTGGGAATGTTAGAGAGGAAAACCTCACAAGAGAGAAACAGTGTCTACTACAACAGACCTGAGCATGTCAGAGATTACGAGGTTGATACAACTCAGGGAAAGGTTCAGATCTGTTGTTAATAGGGTCACTCTGAGCCATGATCAACTTGATGTCACTTAACAACAACAAACCATTAGGGCTGACAAAACACTAAATTATAAATATAAAGAACCCAAAAATAGAAGATACGTAGTTCAAAGCAGTTCATAGAAATGACTTTGTTCTTGGTAAGTATTGTTAGTCTTACATACATATATACATTACTTACATAGTTGTCTAGATACAATGTTTACAAGGTTGACTAAGTCTCATGACTTCTTTTATTTCTCTGGCAATCAGTAGACACAGATCTTATTCCAGCTTTTCTAACTTTATTCTCTAAGGTAGTTATTGTTGTTGTTAGGTCATTGAATCTAGAACGACTCATAGCAACCCTATGAACAACGTGTCTGAGTCCTCTGCCATTTTCATCATCTCTGACATACTCTTAAGCCCATTGCCACAGTCACTTTATCAGTCCATCTGGTTGAGGGGTTTTCTCTCCTTAATGTAACAATGTAAACAAAATTAAGACTATAGAAGGTTGTTGTTGTTGTTGTTGTTTTTGTTATGTGCCGTCGATAGCGACCCTATGTACAACAACCCTAAACTCCGCTCTGTCCTGTGCCAATCGCACTGTCTCTGACACTCCCATCCCGATTATCCCAGTCACTGAATCAATCCACCTCATAGAGGGCC
>NW_006399938.1:1029178-1036052 GCF_000299155.1 Elephantulus edwardii | reverse complement strand
TGGATTTCCATTCACTCATTGTTGCACACTTTCCTCCCTGCCCATCCCTCCCCTCAGTTCACTCTTCTCTTTGAAAAGTAAAAAGTAAAAAAAAAAATTCTTTTATTGTTATGCAATACCCCCTCCCACCTTCCGTCCCCAGTCCACTCCATTATGCAGCCTTCATTCTGGACTCCTGTCATGACAATGAAACCTAATAATATATCCCTTTTAAACAGCTCTTTTCCTCATCTGTTTAAATGCAGTATACATTACTTATTCCCTCTTAACTCCAATGTCGTCCCACTTTCCAACAGTGACATTATGCAGTATTTGTCCTTTTTGTGACTAAGATATTTCACTCAACATAACATCCTTTAAGGTCACCCATTTTGCTTAATAATTCATGAGTTCCTTGTTTTTCAATGCAGCATTGTATTCCATTCTGTGAATATACCACAGCTTCTCAATCCATTCATTTGTTGATGGGCACTTGGACTGTTTCCAGCTATTTTCTAATGTGAACAATGCTGCAGCCTGGGTGGCAGTTATGGTTTCTTTAGGGTATATTCCCACTAGAGGAATTGCTGGGCCAAATGGTATTTCTATTTCCAATTTTTGAGAAAGCGCTATATTGCCTTCCATAGTGGTTACACCACTTTACACTGCCACCAACAGTGAATAAGGGTTTCAATTTCTCCGCAACCTCACCAGCTCTTGCTGTTTGGTGTTCTGTTAAATTTTGCTATTGTTACTGGGGTGAGATGATATCTCATAGTTATTTTAATTTGCATCTCTCTTAGAGCTAGTGATTTTGAGTATTTCTTCATGTGTTTGTTCACCATCTGAATGTCTTCTTTGGTGAAGACATGTCTTCTTTGAACGTCAAGACAGCATGGTACTGATGACAGACACATAGATCACTGGAATAGAATTGAGAACCCAGAAATCTGCCCATATACCTATGGTCAACTGATATTTTTAAAAGGAAATTAAATTAGTTAAGTGGGGAAATGACAGTTTATGGTGTTGGCAAAGTTGAAAAACTATATGCAGGAAACTCAAGCAAGATTCACACTTCACTCCATACATAAAAACCAAATCAAAGTGAATCATGAACCTAGGTCTAAAACCAAGGACTATAAACTTCATTAAAGAAAATCTTGGAAGAACTCTAGAAGTCCTAATCCACAACATAAACAGTCTTCCAAGCATCCTGAAAAACCTACAACCAGGAGAGGATAAAAAAGATGAATGGGACTTTCTAAAAATCAAATCCATATGTACATCAAAAAAACTTCTCCAACCAGGTAAAAAGGGAAGCCACAGAATGCGAAAATTATCTGGTAATGACATGTCAGATAAGGGATTTATGTCTAGAATTTATAAATATTCAAGCACCACAACAAGATAAAGGTAAACAACCCAACTGAAAAATGGGCACAGGATAAAAGTTTTATTTTAAAAAAATTGCAGACCAATATCTCTCATAAACATAGATACAAAAATCCTTTTAAAAATCATAGCCAATAGAATCCAAAAGCACATTTAAAAAATAATTATTCATTACCAAGTGGGGTGCATAAGAGCTTTGCAAGGCTGGTTCACTTAAGAAAAAACAATCAGTATACTTAATAACATTAACAAAGCAAATAATAAGAATCACATGAGCCTAGAAATGTATGCAGAAAAGCCTTTTGACAAAGTCCAGCACACCTTTCCTTATTAAAACACTCAACTTTAAAGAATAGAAAGAAATTTCCTCAACATAGTAAAAAGTATATACACGAAACCAAAATCCAATATCATTCTCAATGGAAAAATTCTAAAAGCATTCTCCTTGCTAACAGAGACCAGACAAGGATGCCCACTTTGACCACTCCTATTCAATATTGTATTAGAAGTACTTGCTAAGGCAATACAACAAAAGAAGGAAATAAGGAGTATCCACATCAGCAAAGAGGTGGTTGAACTGACACTATATGCAACTGATACGATAATGCACACAGAAAACCCCAAGGACTCAGCAAAAAACTGTTGGAGCTAATGGATTGATGTAGCAGAGTGGCAGACACAAGATAAATATACAAAAGTCAGTGGGATTACTCTACAGGAACAAAGAAAACACAGAGAAGAAAATTAAGAAAGCAATACCATTTACAACAGCCAATCACAAATTGAGATACTTAGAAATAAACTAACTAGTGAGACAAAGGACCTTTACAAAGAAAACTACAAAACACTTCTGCAAGAAACAGTAAGACCTACATCAATGGAGAAATGTTCCCTGTTCATGGATTAGGAAGACTCGATACAGTGACAATGACAATCCTATCCAATATGATCCATATGTTTAATTCAATTACAATGCAGATATAAAATCCCTTTTTCAAGGAAATTGAGAAGGCAATTGACACATTCACTTGGAGATGAAAGTGAACCCAAATAAGCAAAGTACTTCTGAAAACAAGAATGAAATGGGAAGCATAGCATTCCCTGATCTTAAAAAGTACTATAAAGCCGTGATAACCAAAACCAGCATGGTACTGGTACAAGTAGAGGCACATAGACCAAGGAACAGAACCAAGAACCAAGAAATTAACCCATCTATCTATGGTAAACTGATATTCAACAATGGAACATCAAGGAACCTATCTAATAAGGAAATGACAACCTCTTCATTCGATGGTGCTGGCAAAACTGGACTATTACTTGCAGAAAGCTGAAGCAGGAACCACATCTCACACCACACACAAAAATCAACTCAAGGTGGATCAGAGACCTTGGATAAAGGCCAAAACCATAAAGATCATAAGAGACAAAACAGGAGCAAACTTAGAAAGCCTAGCCTATGGTTTAAAGAGACTGACAAATATGAACAGAAATGCAAAATCAGAAGAGGATAAAACTGATGTCTGGAACCTTCTAAAGATTAGGGCTTGTGTACATCAAAAGCTTTTCTAATATGATGAAATGAAAACCTACTGACTAAGAGAAAAGTTTAGCAATACCATCTGAGACAAGGGTTTTATAACAAAAGATTATAGAATCCTACAATGTCTCCACAAGAAAAAGACTGATAACCCAATTACAAAATGGGCAAAGACCTGGAAAGACTTTTCACAGAGGAAGACATTAAGTTGGTCAACAAACACATGATGAAATGGTTAAAATCACTGACAATAAGAGAGATGCAAATCAAAGCAACAGTGGGATACCATCTCACCACAGTATCAGTGGCTTAAGTTTAACAGGACAGCAAACAATAATGTCAGAGAGGATGTATAGAGATTTGAACATTCATACATTGTTGGTGGGATTGTAAAATGATAATCATTCTGGAAGGCAGCTTGACAATTCGTCAAAAAGCTGAACATGGAAATTTCATATGACCCAGCTACTCCTCTGCTAGGAATATACCCCAAGAAAATTAGAACCAATGCACAAACGGAGATTTGTACACCAGCGTTTATAGCAGCATTATTCACCAAAGTAAGAATATGGAAACAGCCCAAACTCCAACCTCAGTTGAACGGATTGAAAAATTCTGCTTCGTTTATATAATGGAATACTACATAACACTAAGGAGCAATTATTTTGAAAAATACTATATACCTTGGGAGACTCTGGAGAGCATTATGCTGAGTGAACTAACTCAATCTCATAAGAACAAATACTGCATTAAGACCACTATTATAAAATTAGAGTAACTGGTAAAAAGTGGATGGTGGTCCATGGGGGGAAAAGAGTAGGATCAAATGTGTGACGATGGGCAGGGGAAGAATCAAAGGGTCACACAATTTGGTGGGTGGGGAAATGGGATAAAGGAAATGGAAAAGATCCTGTAGGAATCTGAAAATATGGGGTAATGGTGGGCATAGTTCAATTTTTGGTTAATTTTATAAAACAAAATTAATGGAAAACATGTGAATAAAGGAAAGTATGAAGCACAATGTATATGAATTATATATGTAAACCAATATCAAATCATTTTTAAAAGACATTGTATTGGGTAATTTGCTACAAGAGAGAGTGTAAAAAGAAAAGATGCTTCTTTGAAAACTAAGAAGAACTTGCCCCAAACCATTATATTTACAATTTAATACACCTGTAGAAGATGAACAGAATAACAGCAAAAATAGCTCCACAAAAACAAACAATAGCTACTGAGGTTGTGTTGATGCCATGTCATGGTGACCCTACATTCAGTTTCCAACCCATAAATCTTTATACTAGAAACAGTCCATCTTCTCCCACAAAGAAAATGGCAGATCAAATTGCTGCCCATTTGGTCTATAGTCCATCATGTAACACATTATTATGCTAAAAGTCACTAAATTTGAACAGCAAATGTCAGATGTGATTCTCTGAGTTACATGGGCTCTGTGATAAGACAAAATTGGGAAAGTGTTTTGAAGAACTTGAAAATAGCAATTTTTCTCATAATCTAGATCTGCTGTTCATAAATTTATAGTCTTAGTTAAGACTTCATGGCTCAATATCTTAGTTTATAAGATAGGATAAATTCCACCTTCCATTCAGGTTGTGAGATATATATATATATATATATATAGTGTTTCACCAGTAGTATGGACTATATAAATACCAACTACTACTTTTCAGTCTCACCAATACTTGAGAATCTATGTTTACACGATAAATGGCAAATACATCAAATATATATTTTATTGTTCAATCTGGTCTGCATTTCTGAACAACAAATACATCTGAATGCTTTTGTATGCCCCAATACAAAAATAAATGAGTAAAACCTATGATTTATTGAAGCTTTATTGTGTCTCAAGCACTTGAATACATTATTATATTCTAATTTTATTCTCATGGCAGCAAAACAAAGTAGAGGTTGATTTTATCCTGTATGTATTTGGTAAAGAAGACTATAAAGCACAGAGAAATTATATAAACCTTCGCAGAGGTGTACAATGGTTCAGAGGCAACTCTCAGAAATAACCCCCAGAACTCTTACTCAGGTTCCATGCTCTCAGTAACTATTGGCTCTGTAATCACAACCACAGCCTTAAAAACCCTGTTGATGAGAAGATTAGCATGGCCTCTATGCAAGGAAGACATGCAAAATCATGAAGCATTCCATATTTAAAAACAAACAAACAAAAAAACCTGTTGATTTAGAACAGTGGCACTATGCAGTATTTGTCCTTCTGTGACTGAGATATTTCACTCAGCATAATGTCTTCCAGGGTCACACAGTTTAAATGATATTTCATGAGTTCCTTGTTTTCAATGCATCATAGTATTCCTTTGTGTGAATACCCCAGCTCCTCTATCCATTCATTTCTTGATGCACACTGAGGTTGTTTCCAACTCCTTGCTATTATGAACAAAGTCGGTAAAAAAGGACTGACATCTGGATTGGGAGGAGACTGAGAAAGATGGGATAAATTAGGTATACTGCATTGAAACGGTTTAAAAGGGGTATGTGATTAGGTACTATTCTCATGACAAGAGTCCAGAACAAAGGCTGCAGAGTGGAGTGAACCTGGGGAGAGGGATTGTAAAACAAGGAAAGAATTTTTTTCTTTACTTTTCAAAGAGAAGAGTGTACTGGGGGTGGGGAGGGGTGGGCAGGGAGAAAAGTGCAACAATGAATGAATGGAAACCTAAAGTCTCTGTAAATTTTCTTTTAAAATAAAACAAAAACAAACACCCTGTTGAACAGTTCTAGCCTGTAAACATGGGATCTTCATGAATCAGAATTGATACCACAATGGATAAAACAATCACCATCACTGCCTACCATGAAGACACAGCAAAGTTCCTAGAATGCATTTGCTCCCAGTAAGGTAGAAGAAACAGGCTACCTATCCATATCTGAATTGTTGCTGTTAGGTGCGGTCAACTAGAGCACAACTCATAGCAACCTTATGAACAACAGATCTGAACCCTGTCCTATCCTGTGCAATGTTAACAATCTCTGACACTCAAGACCATTGCTGCAATCACCGTGTCAATCCACCTGTTGAGGATCTTTCTTTCCTTCACCATCCTTCCACCTTTCCAAGCATGATATCCTTCTCCAAAGAATAACTTCTTGCTAGCAACATGCCTGAAGTATGTGAGATGAAACTTTACCTTCTTTAACTCCAAGGAGCACTCTGACTGCATTTTATTCAAGACATATCTGTTTGTTCTTTTGGCAGTCCATGGGATAGTCAGTACTCTTCTCCAACACTATAGTTCAAAGGCATAAATTCTTCTTTTGTCATCTTCATTCATTGTCCAACTCTTCAGATACACAGCAAGTGACTGCAAAGAGCATGGCCTGAATCAGGCACACCTCCGTCATCAAGCTGACATTATTGTTCCTCAACAATTTAAAGAGATCCCTGACTGAGACTTTACCAGTACAATAATACTTCTAATCTCTTAACTACTGGTACCAAGTGTATTGATTGTGGATCCAAGCAAGATAAACTCTTTGACAGTTATAATTCTTTTTTCATTTATCATGATAATTGCTCATAGGTCCAGTGGTGAGAATTTTTGTTTGTCCAGCTAATTGGTGACATTGCCCTATGGATTCTCTCTACTGTTTCAACACAAAGCCATTTTCAAGATGACGGACTAAGCTATTTTTTTTGGCTATATTAGGGACTATAAGGCAAAGGAAGATATTTTCTGAAGGGACTTGGCAAATGGGAAGGGTTATCCTGGTGGAGGGTAGAGCTGGGAAGTAAGTGGGTCAAGGCACTGGGCTAAGGGTGGGGTCAACACTGTAACTAATGCTTAACTCCACAATAAGGGATTTATCTTTCACTGCTCCACAAATTGCTTGTCTGTCAGATATTCCTCTAAATCTGAACATTCAGATTAAGACAGACTAGGAAGAAGGATTGGCCACCCACTTCTGAAATAG
>NW_006399938.1:1013074-1021993 GCF_000299155.1 Elephantulus edwardii | reverse complement strand
GAGGGCCTTCCTCTCCTGCGCTGTCCCTCCACCCTCCCAAGCATGATGTCCCTCTCTAAGGACCGGTCTCTCCTCACAACATGTCCAAAGTACGTTAGACGGTGCCTCAGAATCCTTGCCTCCAAGGTGCCACCCGGTTTAACCCTTTCCAGGACAAATTTGTTTGTTTTCCTAGCAGTCCATGGTATTCTCAATACTCTTCTCCAGGTATTAATGTAAATATAATTGTAATGGGCATGGCACATTCAATGACAGAGCTATAAGGGTTGTTGTTGTTGTTGTTGTTGTTGTTGTGTGCTATTGAATCGAGTATGACTCATAGCAACCCTATGAAAAAAGATCTGAAACCAGTCCTGTCCTGTGCTGTCTTCACACTTCCTGACACACAAAAGCCAGTTGCAGCAGCCACCCTGTCAATTCACCTGGTTGAGGGTCTTCCTCTCCTTCACCAACCCTCCACCCTTCCCAATATCATATCCCTCTTCAAGGAATAGCACCTCCTAGCAATATGACCAAAGTATGTTGGGCAAACCTCATTTTTCCCGCATCCAAAGAGGACTCTGGCTGCACCATCTCCAAAACGTATCTATTCGTTCTCTTGGATGTCCATGGGGTTTCAGTGCTCTTCTTCAACACCACAGTTCAAAGGCATGAATTCTTCATCTTATTCATTGTTCATCCGTATTCATTGTTCCAGTCTCGAATGCATAGCTAGTAACTGGAATGACTATGGCCTGAATCAAATACACCTTAGTCCTCAAACAGACATCATTACTCCTCAATAATTTGGAAAGGTCTCTAATTGCATATTTTCCCACTGAAATGTGTCTCCGTATTCTCCGTTCACTTATACCTAGGATATTAATTTTGGATCCAAGCAAGATGAAGCTGTTGACAGTTTCAATCTCCTCTCCATATATCATGACACTGCCTATTGGTCCAGTGGTAAGAATCTTTGTTTTCTTGATATTGAGGTGCGATCCATACTGAAGATGGCATTCCTTGATCTATATAAAAGGAGATTGAAAAAGTGGTGAATAATTCATGAAGTAAAGAGGAGAACAAATAAGGTTTCAAATGGTGACATGTCTGTGAAGAATTTATATGGATGCATCAAAGGGAGACTTCACCCTCATTACCACACATGCTCAAGAAAGAGGAAAGAATGCTAAACCCATTCAGGCCATGGTATCAGTTTGCCTTTAGGAGGAAATTTTCAGCATGTTTGTGTATTAATAGTAGTATTTATAGAAGTCAAGTAGGCACTAGAGAAAAATCAGAAGGGGTAGAAATCAAGTAATGACAACTACATTTAAAATTAACATTAAGATTTTCAGATAATTTTCATTTTACTTTTTTAGAGAGGTCACCTTTTATACTTTATAGAACATATTTTGAGAAACTAACTATCAAGTGCCAAAATAATAAAAGCATTATTGTTGTTGTTTACCATCAAGTCAGAACCAAGACACAGCTGACCATCCAGCAGGTTTTCAGAGGCAGTTAATTGAATGGGAGGAGATTGCCCATCCTTCTCCCATGGAGCAGATGGAGGCCTGGAACGTCTTGCCTTCAGGATTGCAGCACAGTTTCTTGCCACTAGGCCAACAGAGCCTAAGGATAAATAATGTTGTTGTTGTTGTTGTTGTTGTTGTTGTTGTTGTTGTTAGGTGCCATCGAGTCACTTGTGACTCATAGCAACCTTATGTACAACAGCCCTAAACTCTGTTCTGTCCTGTGTCAATCGTACCTTCTCCGACACACGCATCCCGATTACCCCAGTCACTGAATCAATCCACCTCATAGAGAGTCTTCCCCTCCTACACTGTCCCTCCACCCTACCAAGCATGATGTCCCTCTCCAAGGACCGGTCCCTAGTTACAACATGTCCAAAATGTATCAGACGAAGTCTCAGAATCCTTGCCTCCAAGGAGCTGCCCGGTTTAACGCTCTCCAGGATGAATCTGTTTGTTTTCCTAGCAGTCCATGGTACCCTCAATACTCTTCTCAAGCACCACAATTCAAAGGCATCAATTCTCCTTCTATCCTCCTTAGTCACTATCCAACTCTCTGATGTATAACAAGTGATAGCAAACACCATGGCAGGTATTAGATATACGTTAGTCTCAAGAGAGACACCATTGCTTTTCAGTACTTTGGAGAGGTCCCTAACAGCAGACTTTGCCATGGCAATATGTCTTTTAATTTCCTGGCTACTGGTGCCGAGAGTGTTGACTGTGCAGCCAAGCAAACTAAAGCTGTGAACGATCTCAATCTCCTCACCATCCATCCTGATGTTGCCAATTGGTCCAGTGATGAGACTCTTTGTCTTCTTGACATTGAGCCTCAATCCGTGTTGAAGGCTGCAGTCCTTGACCTCTGCAGCAAGCACTTCAGGTCCTCCTCAGTTTCAGCAAGCAGGGTTGTGTCATCTCCATAACGTAGATTGTTGATAGATCTTCCACCAATCCTGATGCCACATTTCTCTTCATAGAGCCCAGCCTCCCGGATGATCTGTTCTGCATACAGGTTGAAAAGGTATGTAGATAGGACACATCGTTGGCATACACCCTTCCCAATTTTGAACCATGCAGTGTTTCCTTGCTCTGTTCTGATGACTGCCTCTTGGTCCAAGTATAGGTTTCACATTAGCACAATCAAGTGTTCTGGGATTCCCATTCTTCTCAGAGTCAACCACAGTTTGTTAAGATCCACACAGCCAAATGCCTTTGCATAATCAATGAAACACAGATATACATTCCTCTGGTAATCCCTGCTTTCAGCTAAGATCCATCTAACATCAGCTACAATATCCCTAGTACCACGACCCCTTCTAAACTCAGCCTGGACTTCTGGCAGTTCTCTGCTGATGTGCTGGTCTAGTCGTTTTTTGATAATCTTCAGTAGAATCTTGCTTACATGTGAAATCAAAGATATTGTTCTATAATTTCCACACTCTGTTGGGTCACTCTACTTTGGAATGGGAACAAATATAGATCTCTTCCAGTCAGTTGACCAAGTGGCTATTCTCCAGTTTTCTTGGCACACCTTAGTTAGCACATTCAGGGCAGCATCTGTTAGCTGAAATATAATGTTTAAAAATTTTCTTTGAATTTATATCAAGTGTATGACAATGAATTCTTCTGGAAACTTTAACTTGGAATTTACAAATTGGTAATGATGAGTTACAAAGAGATCATGACTTTTAAAACAAGCATCTGGTAAAAGTCTCATTTTATTTTTCAAATTGGCATAGCCTTACTTATCACAAAGAGAACACACGCATTTTTGTATTACAAAAGTTATAAACGTGGAGATATAATTGAAAAGACTAAAAACTATTACATTCTTTGATTTTTGAAGTTACAATCTATCCCTTCACACTTTTCTTGGTCTGTGACCTAGAAGTATAATCCACACTGTTGAAGTAAATAGGTCAAAAGAGACATACACGCAGAACTTATCTGAGGATAAGTTAATGGGAAAAAACATTCTGTAAGACACAAAATAGACATCAATTTGATCTTCTAAAGGATCAGTTAAAATCATTAGCTGTTGTGAAATGTTAGCCATGACCACACCAAAATCAGGAGATTTACAATTGTCTACATTATATACAGCTGAGCATGTGAATAAATGGTTTTCATAAGCTATCTCTAGTAACAGCAGAAATTCTGGTGAGTTTTTATGAAACACTAAATGATAACTCATCCTCATACACCTTATTTCATCAAATAAACTAAGGACTATCCACAGGAAAATTGCTATCCACTATCAATTTTTGTCCCATATATCTGAATTTAAAATAATAAAAGCAATTCTTTTTCTTGTTAATTCAATATAAATGCAGACAATATATAATCCAACTTCCAAGGATTTAAAAATGAAAGGAAATGTGGCCAGTTATCTTATCAATAATTGTAATGATCAATTATAGCAATGTTACCTGCAAAGTTTTTTACCCACTTGAAACTCACTGTCCTTAAACTTAACATAGAAATATTCCAATAAGTTTCTGAGGCTGTAAGTCTTTGTAGAAAGAAAACTTCCCATCTTTCTTCCACGGAACAGATGGTGGATCCAAACTGCCAACCTTTGGGCTAGCAGCCTAACACTTAACCCACTACACCATCAGACTTTCTTTGATAGTCATTAAAATATTTGGGTTTCATTTTTATATATGCTTTTTTATTTATACATTATTTTTCCATTGTGTCTTATAAAATTAATCACTGCTGATCTACGCCCTCTCTTACCTCATAATTTCAGGTACCCCCCCTCCGAATCTTTCCTTATTACTTCAATTCCTCCCTCCACCTACAAAACTCTGCACCCCTGTGATTTCTCTCTCCCTTGTCCCTCAGCTTCCCTACACCCTCCCCTTCCCTCTTTAGATATTTAGACACATCAGTGGTCTTACGCAATATTTGTCCTTATAAGCCTGAGTTGGTTCATGCCCCATAATGCTTTGACTCACAACAGCTAGCCTTACAACGAAAGAATTATGTGCCCAAATGCAACTCAAATTTTCACTGCTGAACAGTACCAAAAATGACCCAGAAAGAGCCTCCAATATTGATGCTGGGGTAGCAAATTTAAGCAAGTAGGAGAACAAACACAGAATCAATGAGTAATGAAGGGGTGGAGGGAACCACAATGTATATGAATAATCATATGAAACATAATGTGAATGAAAGAACGTATGAAGTATAAGGTACACGAGTGAAACACAACATATGTAAATTTGGTTTGTAAGCCAATATAAAGTAAAATTGGGGGGGGCAGGGAATAAAGTTTAGGACTTTTTTATTCATCTGCATGGCAACATGAAAGAGAGAGAGATAATTCAGAACCCAGAGAACTAAAGAGGTAATAAACTGTAACTAAGCTACAAAGATAATCTAGTGATGGAGAAATATGTTTCTGTGTTGTTGTTGTTGTTGTTAGGTGCCATGGAGTCAGAATTGACTCATCGCCGACCCTCCAGTCAGTTTTCAGGGACTGTAGACTGCACAGTAAGAGAGTGCCCATCTTTCATCTATGGAGCAGCTAGGAATCAAACCTCCTGGCTTTGGGCTGACAGCATAGCTCCTCATCCACTAGGCCACTAGAGTTCACTATGTTTTCCATAGTTTGTCCCATAAATTATAAATAGATCCTCTAGATCTATTTCTCATAGTTTGGATGTACTCCATTCTTTTCCAAAAGTTTAAAGTCAACTCCCCAACTTTAGTATTAGTTGGATAGAGAGGATGGGCAGCAATCTAACCATTAAGGGTCCCAGATAAAAGACAATACTTCTGTGTCCTGAGGAAAGGTGGGAAAATTTAATAATATTCTTCCTTATACTAAATAAGGCTGGAGGCGCGGTAGGTTTGGACACGTGTGGTGGTTTTTTGAGGCCCACGAGGGGGTTGGCAGGACGGACCTGCCAGATGAACTGGGGTCTAGGGCTGGGAGTGTGCCAGCATTTGGGCGTGGCGGGCTGGGAAGACACTGTAGGGCCCGAGGGCCCGTCTTTCATTGTTTTTGTTCAGACATTCCTCTAGGTCGTATAGCCCTGGTGTACAAGTTGCCATACCACGTTCACTTGAGGTTGCTGTGAGGCTGAACACCGTGACACTGGTGTGTCAAATGCGTTAATGATTGGCTACCCAATGTGGACAGAGAGTGGGGTGGAGCTCCCCGATGAAAACAAGCTTGGAAGGAGGAATGGCATCCACTTCCCTAATAGCTTGCCTCGGGAACCCCTGTGAACCTGGAGAGACAATGAAAGGCACCCAAGTGTCGAGGACTCTCCTTCATAGGGTCGCTATGAGTCGCCTGAGACTTGACGGCACTGAACAACAACATAATAAATAAGAGGTAAAGTATATTTGCTATTATGGAGTATCAGGAATTTTAAAAAAATATATGTTCTTAATTCAAGATTATCCAAAAATACCTGGAACAGGATATCAGCAGAGAACTACCAAAAGTCCTGGCTGGGTTTAGAAGGGGTCATGGTACTAGGGATATTGTAGGCAATGTTAGATGGATCTTTGCTGAAAGCAGGGAATACCAGAGGAATGTATATCTGTGTTTCGTTGATTATGCAAAGGGATTTGACTGTGTGGATCATAACAAACTGTGGCTGATTCTGATAAAAATGGGAATCCCAGAACTCTTGATCATGCTAATGCAAAACCTATACTTGGACCAAGAGGCAGTCAACAGAACAGAGCAAGGAAACACTGCATGGTTCAAAATTGGGAAGGACATATGCCAGCGATGTGTCCTATCTACATACCTTTTCAACCTGTATGCAGAACAGATTATCCAGGAGTTTGGGCTCTGTGAGGAGAAGTGTGGTGTCAGGATTGGTGGAAGATCTATCAACAATCTGCATTATGGAGAAGACACAACCCTGCTTGCTGAAACTGAGGAGGACCTGAAGTGCTTGCTGCAGAGGTCAAGGACTACAGCCTCCAACATGGATTGAGAGTCAATGTCAAGAAGACAAAGATTCTCACCACTGGGCCAATTGGGAGCATCAGGATGGATGGTGAAGAGATTGAGATTGTTCGCAGCTTTAGTTTGCTTGGCTCCACAGTCAACACTCTCAGCACCAGTAGCCAGGAAATTAAAAGACATATTGCCATGGCAAAGTCTGCTGTTATGGACCTCTCCAAAGTACTGAAGAGCAATGGTGTCTCTCTGGAGATTAAGGTGCATCTGATAAACGCTATGGTCTTTTCTATCACTTGTTATACATCAGAGAGTTGGACAGTGACTAAGGAGGATAGAAGGAGAATTGATGCCTTTGAACTGTGGTGCTGGAGAAGAGTATTGAGGGTACCATGGACTGCTAGGAAAGCAAACAGGTTCATCCTGGAAAGGGTTAAACCTTGGAGGCAAGAATTCTGAGGCTTCGTCTAACCTAATTTGGACATGTAACGAGGGACCAGTCCTTGGAGAGGGACATGATGCTTGGTAGAGTAGAGGGACAGCGCAGGAGGGGAACGCCCTCTATGAGGTGGATTGATTCAGTGACTGGGGTAATTGGGATGGGAGTGTCAGAGACAGTGCTATTGGCACAGGACAGAGCAGAGTTTAGCTCTGTTGTACATAGGGTCGCTATGAGTCACAAGCAACTCGATGGCACACAACAACAATAATATGTTGTTATTATTCAGCCACATAAGGTTTCTTACTACTAAGAATGGAATGCATTCTCTTTTCCCCACAAGTATTGAAGCAAATACTGAACAAAACAGTATCAAGCTTTCTACCTTTGATATAAATGTGTACAGACCCAGGCATCAAAATCTGCTGAAATCTAAAGGTGGATCCAAAGGGCTGAGCTAAAGTCTGATGTTCTAGGTCTCACATGAAGCAAAAAAAGCAATATCTACTAAACGTGTTTAAATATTTTGAAACCTCATGTAAATTTAAAAAGAATCAATGTAATGACTTAAAGAAAAGGCATACTCATTTTTCAGGCATAAATCATGTGTTCTCTCTTCATTATTTCTTTGCAATGTTTATCATGTGGATGAGTTCATTTTACCAAGAAAAACTGTACTGTGTGTTTTAATTAAAAAATAGCAATGTATTTTAACCTTTTATCTAATATACATGGGGTGTTTTTTTTCAAGTTAAACTAGAGAAGATTATTTTCATTCAAGTTGTCTTGACACTTCGGTGTGATTTTTGTCAAGACAAAACACTAACCTGTGTGTATATTGAGAATTCCTAAAAATCCCCGCACAAATAAGTGTAATTTGAAATTACATGTGTTATCCCATTTGAGTGATTGTGTATTGGGTATACATTTCCCCATTAAATGATCAGTACCCTCTGCTGTATTCTAAAGCTGAAGGTGCTTACTAACAACCCTTGAAGAAGAATTCTTTCCTTCAGTAATTCATAGGGAAAGGTTTTTGTATCTTTAACAAACACTAAAAGCACTTCCACTCCACTAAATAGCTCACTGTTCTGCAAAGGTAGCAGTGCTTAAACTTAATAATAACTATTTAGAAAATTACTAACTTCAAAGTTAAAAACTGCAGAATAATGGAGACATTGTGGTTGTAATAGGAACTTTGGATATTTTTGTACTTGATTTGATGTGTGATTTTTTCATACACTATTTAAGCCATGTATGTTCATTGTTTAAAATTCAGTTTTTGCATTTTGGGGGAAGATTGCAAACTTTTTATACCTTTTAATTATTCTAAGTCCCGTGCCATCAATGGTGGTACCAATTAGTGCTGATTTAGAATCAAGTAGAAACTGTACCACCAACACATAATGTTTGTTTTTTACCTGTTGTTGTTGTTGTTATGTGCCGTCGAGTCACTTGTGACTCATAGCAACCCTATGTACAACAGCTCTAAACACTGCTCTGTCCTGTGCCAATCTCATTACCTCCAACACACTCATCCCGATTGCCCCAGTCACTGAATCAATCCACCTCCCAGAGGGCCTTCCCCTCCTGCGCTGTTCCTTCACCCTCCCAATCATGATGTCCCTCTGCAAGGACCGGTCTCTCCTGACAACATGAGCAAAGTATGTCAGACGAAGCCTCAGAATCCTTGCCTCCAAGGAGCAGCCCAGTATAACCGTCTCCAGGACAAATCTGTTTGTTCTCTTAGCAGTCCATGGCACCTTCAGAACTCTTCTCCAACACCAAAGCTCAAAAGCATCAATTCTCCTTCTACCCTCCTTAGTCACTGTCTAACTCTCTGAATGCATAACAAGTGATTGCAAAGACCATGGCCTGCACCAGACGCAACTTTGTCTCCAGAGACACACCATTGCTCTTGAGTACTTTAGAGAGGTCCCTACAGCAGACTTTCCTATGGCAATACGTCTTTTCATTTCCTGGCTGCTGGTGCCAAGAGTGTTGATTGTGGAGCCAAGCAAACTAAAGCTGTG
>NW_006399938.1:996529-1012614 GCF_000299155.1 Elephantulus edwardii | reverse complement strand
AGACATTCTTCTGATACTCCTTGCTTTCAGCCAATATCCATCTAACAGTAGCTACAATATCCCTAGTACCATGACCCCTTCTAAACCTAGCCTGGACTTCTGGCAGTTCTCTGATGATGTGCTGTTCGAGTCAGTTTTGGATAACTTTCATTAAAATCTTGCTTGCATGTGAAATCAATGATATTGTTCTATAGTTTTGACACTCTGTTGTGTCACCCTTCTTTGGAATGGGAGCAAATATAGGTCTCTTCCAGTCAGTTGGCCAAGTGGTTGTTCTCCAAATTTCTTGGCACAACTTGGTTAGCATGGCCAGGGCAGCATCTGTTAGCTGAAACATGTCAATTGGTATAACATCTATGCCTGGGGCCTTATTTTTTGCTATTCCTTTCAAATAGTATATTAAATAAAACCAAATCTCAACATAAAAAAATAAAGCAATGTTCTTCATTAAATCAAAGTTAAATTTCCCTCCAAAACCTAGAGGAGGAGGAATTATCTACTATCAATATGAAACAGTAATACATTGTCAAGAGATAAAATAGTCAGAAGAATCAGTTAAGAGATGACATTTTGTTGACATTCTAACTCCAAGAATTTAAAAACTGTGATAAATATGAGATCAGAAAACCCACAGCTTCTCTAATGGAAAGTAACTGACAGAGTGAGTGACTGAAAATGAGGCTAGAGCTTGCAGAAGATCACACAGTGCCTTGCAGATCAAGGCAAAATATTAAGAAAAGCAGAAAGTTGACTTGAAACCTGCCCAACTGCCTAGCATCTATTCTCTATTTTAAGATAATATTAGCTTTCATAGAAATTAACCTTTCCTAGATCCCTTCCATGTATCACTTGTGTTTGAGGGTTCTTAACCTGGATAGTGATTTGATGACATCTTGCCTCTCTCCAAAAGGTCTAGTGGCCTAGTGGCAAGCAGGTGTGCTGCAATCCCAAAGACATCTGTTCAAATCCACCAGCTATTTCATAGGAGAAGGCTAGGCATCTCCTCCCACGTGATTTATTGCTTTTGAAAACCCACTAAAGAGTCAGCTATGGATTGGTTCTGACTTGATGGCACACAATACCAATATCCTTTCTCCATTATTATATTCTGATTTGAAATCTAAGTCATAATAAAATGAACAATCCAAGTCACTTTCCAACATTGGGTAAACCAAATTCTTGGTTTCTTGAGATAATTAGTGATGTAAAATTTACATATCTATACAAGTCATGATGTCGTCTCCTGCCCTCCCTGTTTAAATAAACTACCTGATAATTTTTTTTTTTTGAGAGTACCATGGACTGCTACAAAAACAAACAGATTCATCCTGGATAGGGTTAAACCGAGTGGCTCCTTGGAGGCAAGGATTCTGAGGCTCCATCTAACACACTTTGGACATGTTGTAAGGAGAGACCGGTCCTTGGAGAAGGACATCATGCTTGGGAGGGTGGAGGGACAGCACAGGAGGGGAAGGCCCTCTATGAGGTGGATTGATTCAGTAACTGGGGTAATTGGATGGGTGTGTCAGAAACAGTGCTATTGGCACAGGACAGAGTAGAGTTTAGGGCTGGGGTACATAGGGTCGCTATGAGTCGCAAGTGACTCGACGGCACATAACAACAACAACAACAAAGGGCTATGAATTAAATATTTACCAAAATGATGCAATCCTAAATCATTTTTCTCCTGTATTTATCAAAAGTTGATGTTAATGTTGTTCAGTGCTATAATTGCTTTCTTATAAATAGGAACTTCTCTACACACAGGCTTCCTGTGGACATAATCAAGTTAAGATGAGGTCATTGTGCTTCTGTAAGAAGAAAAGAAAAGGGTTTTCCTCTGCAGACATAAAGGGAAGACAACCATGTGAATACACAAGGGTGGGGATTACAGTTATACTGCTGCAAGTCAGAAAGCATCTGAGACTATGAGCAACTAGAAGCAAAGAAGGATCCTCTCCTAGAGGCTTAGGACAGTGCATTGCCCTACCACACCTAGATTTCATACTTTTAGAATCTACACCACCACTCACATGACAGTTTATGATATTGTGATGACTTGCTTGCATGCTGCTGTAATGCTTGAACGTATGCCTTCAGAACTTCAAATACTAGCAGGGTCACCCATGGTAGAGAGATTTCAGCGCCAGTCCAGACTAAATTACATTATGAAGTAGGACCGGTTAGCCACTTCTGAAATAATGGGCCCTTGAAAACCCTATGGATATCAGCAGAACATTGCTATAGTTCCAGAAGATGCTACAGTTTGGAAGACACTCAAAATATGATTTTGGAAGACACTCAAAATATGACTCTGGAAGAGCTGTCTCCTCAAGGTAATCATCATTGTTGGTTACCATCAAGTCAAGCATGACTCATAGCGACCTTATGGACAAAAGACCTGAAGCCTTTCTATAACTATTGTCATTTCTCAAAGTTCATAGAGTTTCCAGAGGCATGTTGTTTAGAAAGTGGATGACACTCCTACTTCCAAACCTGTATTAAACTTGGAGAACCACCAAACACTGTTCACTATGGGTAACCATTATGGCATTTGACATCCCAGTGGTACAAGGTTCAGCATCACAGCAACCCCAGGTTACCTAAGTACAGAAAATTGACAGAAGAGTGCTGTGCCATTGTTCATCCAAAATATAATAACAACCAACTTTTAAGTACAAAGGCTTTTCAGGAAGTTTTGTTGATGCTAAACAAGTGGCTTAAATAAAAAACAATCACTACATACCTCAAGGTAGAGTCTACCTTAATAACTCAGATGGAGTAATTATTTCAGCCAATTTAAAACCTTACTTTGTTGATGAGGGATGACTCAAAATGAAGATTTAAAAATGCATTAATAATTGGAATGAATGTGAAATGTACAAAGAATGACTAAGAAAATTGAATCTTTTCAAAATTTAACTTGAAGAAATAAAGGTCTACATCCTAGGCATTAGTGAATCAAAATGGACTTGTATAGACCATTTTGAATTGGACAATGGTATAATATACTCTCCTAGCAATGACAAAGTGAAGATCTATACTGTTGGATTCACCATAGAAAAAGATAGTTTCAAGATCTATCATGTATCTGTACAGTGCTGTCAATGATAGAATAATATACATACATAAACAAAGAAGACCTTAAATTATTGAATTATTATATTCATACGAAAGAGAGAAGAGAAAGTAAAAAAACCCAAAATAGATGTCAGAAGAGACTATGAAAATTGCATTAGAGCATCAAGAAGCCAAAACAAAAGGAAGATATGTCAAATCAAAAGAACTGAACAGAAAATCTTAAAAGGCAGTATGGGAAAACTAAGCAAATATTATCTTGAAATGTGCAGGATCTTAAGTCAGATCATAAAAAGGGAAGAATTCTCTCAGAATTTGTCAAGATGAAAAAGCTGTAAAACAAATTAAAGCCATGAGTTGTGACACTGAGAGATGCTATGGACAAAATCGTGAATAATCCAGAAAGTATCAAAATAAAATGGAGGAAATATACAGAATCACTTTACCAAAGAGTATTAGTTGACACTTAAATTTTTCAGGAAATTGGGGGAGCTCTGGTGGCCTAGTGGCAAGAAGCTGCACTGCAATCCCAGAGGAACACGGTTCGAGTCCACCAGATCCTCTGCTGGAGAAGGAGGCGCAATATCCTCCTGTACCAGTCAGATCTGATTTGACGGTACACGCACACAAAATAATAATAATTTAAAAAAAATTTTTTCAGGAAATATCATATGAACAAAAGTCAATGATAATGAAAGATGAAGTTAAGCTGAAGTGAAGGCACTGGCAAAAAACAAGGCCCCAGGAATTTATGGAATAGTATTTGACATGTTTAAACTAACAGATGCCATTCTGGATTTGCCTACCAGTCTATACCAGGAAATTTGGAGGACGGTTGACTGGAAGAGATGCATATTTGTTCCCATTCCCAAGAACGGTGATTCAACAAAATGTAGAAATTATAGAAATATATCATTACTATGACATGCAAGCAAAATATTTCTGATGATCATGCAAAAACAACTAGAACAGTACATTGACAAGGAATTTCCAGACATTCAAGTGGGGTTTAGATGAGACCCTCACACTAGGAATGTCACGTGAACACATTGATGATGTCAGATGAACTCTGACTGAGAGCAGAGAATAGGAGAAGAGTATTTTTTGTGTGTGTTTTAGACTATATAAAGGCATTTGACTGTGTGGACATAGAAAACGATGGCTAATGTTGAGAATGAAAATCCCAGAACACTTAATTGTGTACATGAGAAACCTATAACTAGATTAAGAAGCTATTGTCTGAACAAAACAAGGGCACACTGCATGGTTTAAAATCTCGAAGTGTGTGCATCAGGAATGTATCCTTTCTCCATATCTATGAAATCTGTATGCTGAGCAAATAATTTGTGAAGCTGGATGCTATGAAGAAGAATGTGGCATCAAGATCAGAGGGCAACTCACCAGTAACCTGTGTTATGCAGATGACACAATCTTTTTTGCTGAAAGTGAAAAGGGCTTAAACACTTGCTGCAGAAGAACTACAGCCTTCAGTGTGGATTGCATCTCAACATCAAGAAAACAGAGGTCTTTACCACAGGGCTAACAGATAGTATCATGATAGATGGAGAAAGAATTGATGCTTTCAATGATTTTCTTTGGAAATTGTTTTACTTGGATCAACAATCAACAACGTAGGCACCACAAATCAGGAGATCAGTGTTGCATTGGACAAGTCCAATGTCAGAGACTTCTCCAAAATAGTTAACGTAATGATGTCAGTTTGAAGACTAGATTCACTTGATTCAGATAATGGTCTTTTGAATAACTTCCATTGCATCTAAGAGCTGGGCAATGAGTATGATGACAAAAAAATAATGTGTTGTCATTGTGTTATGGTGCTGGAGACAGTATCTGATGGCCTCTTTTAAATCCTACTTGAACTTCTGGCAGTTCCCTATCTATGTACTATTTCAGCCATCTTTTAATGATCTTCAGCAATATTTTGCTTGCATGTCATATCAATTTAGTCTTTATATAACAGAATCTTTAACAGGGCAGTATCTTATTTAAGAAGTAATTTTCATAAACCCAGACTGATAGTGTGAATATTTCTTAGAGATGAGGATAATGGCAACTGGTGTTTTTGGAGGGTCTCTGTATGTATGATGGGAGCACTGGTGGCCTAATGATAAGAAGCTGCCCTGCAATCTCAAAGGAATATGTTCATATTCAATAGTTGCTCCATTGGAAAAAAATGAACAATCTCCTTCTGTGCTATCAAATTGCCTTTGAAAATGCTCTGCAGGGTCAGCTATAGGTCAATTTCAACTCAACAGTACTCAACAACAATGACAATTATGTATAAAGGAGAGATGGAGTTTGTTAGATTGAAATACAGACTTTTTTTTCCTTTTTAACCACCATCATTGAGTTGATTTTGACTCAGCAATCATAAGGTATAGAGAGAACTGTCTAATATGGTTTAAAGATTATAAACTATTATAGAAGCAGATTGACTCCTCTGCTTTTTGTAGAGTAACTGATGAATTTGAACATTCATCTGTATATTTAGCAACCGGATGCCTTATGCTGTTGTTATGTGCCGTGAATAGACTATGGTCTGTAACAGCCCTATGAACAATGACTGTGAACCTTGTCCCAATCTAGAGCCAGCCTCACCATCTCTGACACATCTTATCCCATTGCCAAAGTCACTGTGTCAATCCATCTGATCCAGGGTCTTCCTCTTTGTGCACACCGTTTTCTCTTCCAAACATGATGTACTTCTCCAAGGACTAATCCCTTCTGGTGCCATGGCCAAAGCCATGGCTTCAAAACTCTTGCCTCTAAAGAGTAAACTGATTTCACCTTCTCCAGGGCAGAGCAATTTATTTTCCCTGGCAGTTCATAGTATGTTCAATACTCTTCTCCAGCCATCACAATTAAAAGACATTGATTCTTCTGCCATCTTTATTCATTGTCCAGCTCTCAGATGCAAAGCAAGCAATTATGAAGACCATGGACTGGATCAGACACATTTTAGTCCCTAAACTGACATTGCTGGTCTTTAGCACTATGGAGAGATCCTTAACAGCAGATTTTTTCCCCCAATGAAATCCATGTTTTGATAGTGGATCTGAGCAAGAAGAAATCATTTTTACAACCTCACTACTTTCTCCATCTATCATGATACTGCCTATTGCCCTGGTAGCGAGGATCTTTGTTTTCTTGATGTTGAGATACAATCCACACTAAAAGCTGTAGTCTTTGACCTTCTGCAGCAAATGCTTCAAGTCCTCCTTAGTTTCTGTGACAAAAGTTGTATTATCTGCATAAACAGGTTGGAGTCCATCCTCCTGAATGATCTATTCTTCAAATAGATTGAAAAAGTCTTGAGAGAGGAGAGATAGAGATAGATAGAGATAGAGATAGAGATAGAGATAGAGATAGAGATAGAGATAGAGATAGAGATAGAGATAGAGATAGAGATAGATGATAGAGATAGATAGAGATATCTCCATCACTCACTCCTTAATTTTTAACCATTCTGTGTTCCCTTTCTCTCTTCAGATAACAGTTTCTTGCTGTAGGTCTAAGTTTCACATGAATACAAACAGGTATTCTGAGATTTTCATTCTTTTCAACCTTAGCCACAATTTGTTGTGATCCACACAAATGTCTTTACATAGCTGAGAAAACACAAAGAGATATCCTTCTGATACTCTCTTCTTTCAGTCATGATCCATCTGACATAAGCAATGATATCCCTAGTGCCATGAACTCTTCTAAACACAATTTGTAATTTTGGCAGTTTTCTGTTGATATACTGTTCCAACTGGTTTTGGATAATCTTTAGCAAGATTTTGCTTGCATATAATATTGTTTGATATTTCCACATTCTGTAGGATCATCTTTTAATACTGCATTTTTGGTTGCTAAATTTTCTATCAGTTTTTACAATAGAATACAAAAAAATCTAAGAGACCTTCCAGAGATCCCTTGAGTTCTAGATTCTTTATTGCCCTATGTGGAACTACAACCAATTGCTCCTTCCTTTATGTAAAATCTAGAATTCTTCTCTTTTCGTGTGTGTGTTAGTTAATGTTTTGATGATAATAAAATGTATAATTATGATGATGATGATGATGATGTAAAAATATTACAAGTAATACAGAAGCTGTGCTGCAATTCAGAAAGCATGTGGTCCAAATCCTCCAGTAGCTCTGTGGGATAAGGATGGGCAATCGCCTCCCATGTGATTAAACTGCTTCTGAAAACCCACTGGAGGGTCAGCTATGGGTCAGTTCCAATGTGATAGCACACAATAGCATAATGCATTTCTGACAAATTCTTACAGTATGATTATTATTATTTTTGACAGTATTATTTCTTAAGACAGTAAATATTTACATTAAGTAGAAATGCTGTTTGTAAATTAATGTAAATCAAAAATTGCCATACAATATGAAATTGTTACACAACTTAACTAAATATTTATTGTTGTTGATAGCCATTGAGTCGAGCATGACTCATAATGACCCTATGAACAAAAGACCTGAAGCAGACATATATATTTGCTGTTATTGTTAGGTCCTATTAGTTCACCATGACTCACAATGACCCTATAAATAATAGATTGAAACCTGTCATATCCTGGACCATCCACATGATCTCCACCTTACTCAAGCCCTTTGATGCTGTCATTATGTCAATCTATCTCTTTGGGAGTCTACTTCTCTTTCACCAGTCCTTTACTTTTTCCCATTATATCTTTTTTCCAGGGACTTATGTCTCCTTGGAACATACCCAAAGTATGAGTTTCAACATCCTTGCCTCTGGTTGCACTTTCTCTAAGACAGATTGTCCATGGGATATTTAAAACTAGTATTCAATGGTTAAATTCTTGTTCTGTCTTCCTTATTTATTGTCCAACTTTCACATGCATATGAAGCAATTAAAAATACTATAGCTTGAGTCCTCTCCTGCACCGCAGGAGAGGAAGGCCCTCTATGAGGTGGATTGATTCAGTGACTGGGATAATTGGGATGGGAGTGTCAGAGACAGTGCGATTGGCACAGGACAGAGCGGAGTTTAGGGCTGTTGTACATAGGGTCGCTATGAGTCGCAGGCGACTCGACGGCACATAACAACAACAACAACATAGCTTGAGTCAGTCACACCTTAGTAATATTTAAAATGATAATTATATATTCTTTAGTGTTTTAAAAGATCTTTGACAGTAGATTAGTCCAGTGCAACACTTCTTTTGATTTCTTGGCCTTTGTGACTGTGGATGTTCATTCTGGATCTAATACATTTACATGTATATTTTAAATTTACTTCATAGTAAATTTCAACTCATAGTGATGCTATAGGCAGAGTAGAACTGAACTGAAATGTTTTCAAGATTGAAAGCTTCTCTATAAAAGTAAGCTACCAAATCTTTCTCTAGGGATATAGTTGCTGGGTATAAACACTGACTTTTCAATCTGTAGATTGAGGCTTAATCATTGTACCACTAAGGTTCCTAAATATATACATAAGAAGCATCAAAATAAGAGGTAAAGAGTACATAGCGTCACTATATCAAAAAGAATTGGCTGACACAAAAGGATTACATGAAACAACATATGATCAAGAGACAATGGTGATGAAGGAACAAGTTCAAGCTGCTCTGAAGGAGTTGGCAAAAAATAAGGCCTCAGGAATTGATGAAATAACAATTGACATATTTTGACAAACAGACGCTGCCCTAGATGTGCTCAAAAAGTTGTGTCAAGAAGTATAGAGGACAACCACCTGGACAACTGACTGAAAGATATCCATATTTGTTGCCATTCCAAAAAAAGTAACCCAACAGAGTGCAGAAATTATCAAACAATATCATTAATATCACATGCGAGCAAGATACTGCTGAAAATATCAAAAAACAATTGGAACAGCATATCAACAGAGAACTTCCAGATGTACAGGCTGGGTTTAGAAAAGGCCATGATACTAGGTATATTATAGCTAATGTTAGAGGGATCTTGGCTGAAAGCAGAAAGTACCAGAGGAATGTCTCTCTTTGTCTCATTGACTATGCAAAGGCATTTGACTGTGTGAATCACAGCACACTGTGGTAACCTTGAGTAAAATGGATATCCAAGAACATTTGATTGTGCTCATGTGAAACCAATACTTGGACCAGGAAGCAGTACTCAGAACAGAGCAAGGAAACACTGCATGGTTCAAGATCAGCAAAGGTGTACATTAGGAATGCATCCTATCTTTAAACGTTTTCAGACTAGATCAGGCATGTTCAGGGTGGTACGGCCATAGACTCTTCAGACTTTTACAATCTATACATGGAATGAATCATTCAGAAGGCTGGATTTCGGGAGGCTGAAGGGGGAATGTGACATCAGGATTGGAGGAAGATTTATCAATAACCTGTGTTATGCAGACGACACAACCTTGTTTGCTGAAACTGGAAAGGACCTGAGGCATTTGCTGTAGTAAGACTGAAGCTCAACATCAAGAAAACAAAGGTTCTCACCACTGAGCCAATTGACAGCATCATGATAGACAGAGAAGAGATTGAGATTTTTAACAGCATCTGTTTGCTTATTTCCACAATGACCATTCCTGGTATCAGCAGCCAGGAAATCAAAAGAAAAATTGTGTGGGGGAAGTCTACTGCCAGGGACCTCTCAAGAGTACTGAAGAACAGCCATGTCAGTCCAGAGACAAAGTCATGATTCAAGTCATGGTCTTTGCAATTGCTTGCTATGCATCAGAGAGCTGGACAATGACAGAAAATGATTTAAAAAAGTGATGCCTTAAAACTGTGGTGCTAGAGAAGAGTATTGAATATACCATGGACTGCTAAGAGACAAAAACATCTGTCAAAGAGAAGACAAAACTCCAGGCTGCTCCCTGGAGGCAAGAATTTTGAAGCTCCATCTGACATACTTTGGGCATATTTCCAGGTGGAATTAGCCTTTGGAGAAGGACATCATGTTTGGAAGTGTGGAGAGACAGCAAAGGAGAGGAAGATCTTTAATGAAATGAATGGCCTCAGTGACTGGGATAATGAAGGTAGGTGTGTTGGAGACAATGAAATTAGCTCAGGATAGTGCAGAGTTCAGAGCTATTGTACATAAGGTCACAATGAATATCAAGCAAGCCAATGAAACATAACAACAAACAACAACAGCATAAGCAATGTACTACTTTATCATATTTTATTAGATTAATATATTACACGAATGTGTTCAAATTACACAACCTGGCTTTATTAAAAAATCATTAACTTAAACTGCTAACAAAAAAGTAGTGTATTGTTGTCAGTCAAATAATAATGTGTGGCAAAGCAGTGATGTAGGTTGCAAATCCCACAGTTGAAATTCTGGTTTGTTTCACCTATGGTTAAATAATTGTAGTGCCAAGTTTCTTTTATACCTGAACACCCATATGGGTAATCCCCAAAGATGAAGAATACAGTATATCATCATCATTTTCTTTTCAGTGTGCAATTTTGGGGGCAAGTCAATACAGAGCATTCCTTCAACTAAACATTTAGAAACAGATTATATGTTGAGAACAGTTAAACTCAATAAGGGAATACTGGAAAATGTCAATACCAATTAAACACAGAGGGTGAAAGTACCTATGTTCACTTAGTCTGTTCTGTAAATTATGTAAATTTGGCAACAGCCATTGTAAAAGAGTACTCCATTTCTTAATAAGATTAAAGAGTGATACATACAAAAACAAATTGATTGCAATTTACTAAATTCTCACAAATATTTTTACTTTCTTTAAAATTTTATAATCATCCACAGATTTGTGTTTAAATCACAGTATTTACATGTCTGACTACCTCTGGATATCCAATGCCTTCAAAAGTAAAGAGAGCAGAGATTTGCTTTTACTTTTTAAATTTTTTTTGCTCTTGCATCATTTTTTAAAAAGACGTTATTAAGCACTTTAATGCAGATTTTGGTAAGCAAATCAATATTCTAAATAAAACTTCTAGTTTGAAGCAGTTTAAATTTAAATTGCTTTGTTTCCTATTATTTTGGAAGTTCTTTTACCCCATTTCTTATTGCAATTTTAACAAAAAGTTTACACAAAAGTTGAATTTTTATTCACTCACTGTTGCACATTCCCCTCCCTACCCCCACCCACATCAGTTTTTGGAAGTTCTCAAACTATTCTTTTAGCCCATCTTTTCTTAATTTTTTTTTCACTATTAGTTGTCATTCCTCATGAACTGATATCTCTAGTTTCCTATTTTCAGTCTTGTAAATTAATTTCATTTGTATGTTTCTATATCTGGGCCAGTTTCTAAACGATGTTATCTTGTGTGTTTATTGTTTGTCATTGTTAGTTTTTGGTGGTTAGTTCTTGTTGTCTGCCATTTTTAGTTCTCGGTCCAAAGAACTCCCACTAGTATTTCTTATAAGATTTCTATAGTTTTCACAAATTTCACAAGTTTCATTTTCACAAATTTAATTTATGCTTATCTGGATATGCCCTAGATTCACTTCACTTTTATTTTATTTATTATTTAAATTATGAGATAACATAACCCTACTTACTGAAACTAAGGAGGACCTGAAGCACCTGCTGCAGAAGGTCAAGGACTGCAGTTTTCAATATGGATTGAAGCTTAACATCAAGAAAACAAAGATTCTCATCACTGGGCCTATTGGCAGCATCATGATAGATGATGAAGAGATTGAGATTGTTAATACCTTTAGTTTGCTTGGCCCCACAAGCAACACGCTTGGTACCAGCAGCGAGGAACTCAATAGATAAATTGCATTTGGAAAGTCTACTCTCAGAGACCTCTCTGGAGTACTGAAGAACAACTATGTCAGTCTGGAGACTAATATGCACCTGACGAGGCCATAGATTTCACAAGTACTTACTATGCCAGACAGCTGAATAATGACTAGGGATGATAAAAGGAGAATTGATACCTTTGAGCTGTGGTGCTGGAGAAGAGTATTGAATATAACATGGACTGCAAAGAGAACAAACAGATTCATCCGAGAGAGGGTGAGATTAGGCTACTCCTTGGAGGCAAGGATTCTGAAGCTTCATCTGACGTACTTTGAGCCTGTTGCAAAGATGGACCAGTCTTTGGAGAGAGCCATCATGCTTGGGAAATTGGAGGGATAGTACAAGAGAAGAAGACCCTTCATGAGATGGATTGATTCAGTGACTAGGGTAATGGGCGTAGAAGTGTCAGAGACATTAAGATTGGTACACGATAGAGCAGGATTCAAAGCTGTTATACACAGGGTGGCCATGAGTCACAAGCAATTTGACAGCACATAACAACAACAACATGTGTATTTTATAAATAGTGCAGCAATTTAGAAAAATAAAATATATTGAACATATTGGGAAATTACTATAAATGTAAATAAATTATATTACTGTATATTTTATAAAATTTCTTTTCTTTGTATTTTGTTTATAATTTTTAAAATTTATTATTCTTTATTTTCCTCACAAATACGTGAGGTACAATTTTGCTAGTTCTTGGTTGACAACGTTCTTCTTTCACAGTTTTATATATGTCATGCCTCTATCTAGTTTGTATGATTTCTGCTGAGAAATCAGAGTTAATTTTGGTCTTCCTTTGTAGACAACTCTTAACTTTTCCTGACTTTGAATATTCTTTTATTGTCTTTGATTTTGGATCAATGGGTTATGGTATCTTAGTGTTTTATCAAGGGGGAGCTCTGGTGGCCTAGTGGCAAGAAGCTGCACTGCAATCCCAGAGGAACATGGTTCAAATCCACCAGATGCTCTGCCAGAGAAGGAGGCGCAATATCCTCCTGTACCAGTCAGATCTGATTTGACGGTACACGCACACAAAATAAAAAATAAAAAAAGAAGAAGAATGTCTAAAAAAAAAGAGGCAATGGTGATGAAGAAGCAAGTTCAAGCTGCTCTGAAGAAATTGGCAAAAAGCAAGGCCCTAGGGTTTGACAACATATCAATGGACAGATTTCAACAAACAGATGCTGCCCTAAACATGTTCTCCAGGTTGTGTCAAGAAATCTGGAGGACAACTACATGGTCAACTGACTGGAAGAGATTTATAGTTATTCCTATCCTAAAAAAAGGTGACCCAACAGAATGTGGAAATTATTGAACAATATCACACACGAGCAAAATCCTGCAGAAGATTATCCAAAAACAACTGGAATAGTACATTAGCAGAGAACTACCAGAAATATAGGCTGGATTTAGAAGAGATCTTGATATGAGAGACATTACCACCAATGTCATTCTTTCACATACACCAAGGTTGGGGGGTGGGGATTGGCACTGAATACACTGGTTTCATCCATAAAGGGAAAGTATCTTTCATCAGCTCCTTTCAGAAAAATGCTTGTCTGTTATATGTTTGTTGGGGGGGGGTTAGGTTAAAAATATAACTTTATTATTGTAAAGAAACGTAATCAAAAGATACATAGGGTGAAGTCTAGAAGGGCTTCTAACCTTAAGTTTCCATATCCCAAAGGATTGGCTACTTTCTCACATGGATAGTGTCTATCAATCAGTGGTAGTGTCACCAATCAAGAAGCCCACGGAGCTTTAGTGTCAAGAGTCTATACTGGGTATTTATAGTATAATTCAAATCATGTATTGCTTCAAAATTGAACATCCATCAGGATTGCAAGACTCGTCAACAACCTATGTTATGCAGATGACACAACTTTGCTTGAAGAAAGTGGGGAAGACCTGAAGAATTTGCTGCAGATCAAGGACTGTAGTCTTCAATATGGATTGAAGCTCAACATCAAGAAGACAAATATTCTCATCTCTGGCAGCACCAGGACAGATGGAGAAGAGATTGAGATTGTTGCAGCTTATTCAGTTTCACAATCAACACTCTTGTCATCAGCAGTCAGGACATCAAAAGAGGAATTGTGAAAACATGCTCTCCCCACACCTGTATATGAACTGTGTAAGATGGCAGCCCTCGTCTTCCATCACTTCAGAGACAAAGGAAGACATTAAGCTTAATTAGAGAAAGTGCATGAGGTGAGACATACCCAGAGCAAGAACTCTGGAGGGCTTGTGAGGAAATTAGACTGATACTTCCTGGGAACAGTCCCTCCATTTGGAGTTCCTTGCCTCCATGGCTGTGGGGCCGTCCCAGTGTCTTAAGAGGACAAGAGAGTTTGAGACACTGAGACAGAAACAGTTTCTCAGTTTTCTCAGCTTCCTCAACTGGCACTAGAACTGCAAAAAAAAGAGCTGATTTAATATGCTACTGTACAGAAACTGCTTAAAAGGAGCCCTTGCTCTCATACCATGCAGTCATTCCATAGACAAATGAGGACAGTAGAGTTTGGGCAAGATTCCTGGAGGACTGCTGGGCAGAACAGAGAGAACCTGAGGACTTAAGGAGAAGCAAATTTTCCAAGAAAGATTTTCAGTAGATGGAAGGGCTCACCCGATAGATTGCACACTTTAACTCGGCAACTAACCAATAATATCATAAAGATAAGAACTACCTACAACTTATGCAGACAGAATCGAAACGGCCTAACACTAATCAAGAAAAACTTCACATAATGTCAAGAAAGCAGCAGACATCTTCAAACACTGTGATAAAACAAATTAAGCCTCCTCCAAAAAAGCAGAGAATAGTGTAGACTGAATACTTCAGACTCAAGAAAGCAGATATGGAGACATTCGAGCAGCTTTGAAAGAAAGTACAAATGATGGAGGAAACAATGGAAGCCACAAATAAAGGGAATACCCTAAAAGTAGAGAAACAGAATAAATATATTGATGTGGACTTATTTGAACAGCTACAGAAGAAGGTGAAAATGATAGAAGAAACAATGGAAACCATTAAGAAAGCAAACACTCCATAGACACAAAGCCACAAGAAATATATTGATAAGAAGGAACTTCTACAATGATGGAAGAAAGAAGTGAAACTATAGATAAAGAGGTACAAGAACTATCAAAATCATCATAAGACAAGAGAAGGTACAACCAACATAGTACTGAAAAGAACAGAAATACATGAAAGTGCAATCCAGATTATAAAGACTGAATGGCAGAAGTGTCCAACATGCTGGAGGGACAAAATGGAGAACAGAAGAGATGGAGCATAAAGTCAATGAGCCCAAAGACAAGAACCTCAACAGAAATATACTGGGGGAAAAAACAAAGATATATGGGTTATTTTCCATAACTGATCACATATTAGGGCACAAAGCAAGTCTAAGCAAATTCAAAAGCACTGAAATAGTACAAAGTATCTTCTCAGACCACAATGCCATAAAACTAGAAATTAACTACAGAAGAATTAAGCTTGTAAAAGCACCAGTGTGGAAGTTAAATAACATTCTGCTAGAACACAATTGAATTATAGAAGAAATAAAGAATGAATTTTAAAAAAAAAAAATCTTAAAAAATGGGAGTGAAAATACAAAATATCAAAACCTCTGGGAGGCAACTAAGGTAGTCTCCATGGAGCAGGGGGCAGTTCATAGCAACAGGCAAAAGTACAAAAACTGAAGAAGCAAAATTAGTGAACTAACTCAATATTTTCACCAAATAGAAAAAGAACAATAATCTAACCTGACAGCCTCTAGAAGAAAGGAAATAAGAGCTGAAACCAGTGAGGAAGAAAACAGAAAAACAACTGAAGCCATCAACAAAACCTGGAGCTGGTTTTTTGAAAGGGTCAATAAAATTGACAAACCATTGACAAACATAACAAAAGAAATAAAGGAGAAGAGACAGATAACTCAATTAAGAAATGATAGAGGTGACATAACAACAGAACCAGAGGAAATGAAATCTATAAGAATATTATGAAAAGCTATATTCTGATCAAGGATGCTTTCGGCAGAACGTTAAATGATCTTGGAAGTATTAAAAACAGATGGAAGGAATATACTGAGTCACTGTATCGAAAGGAATTGGAAGACAGAGAATAATTTCATGAAACAACATATGAGCAAGAGCCTATGGTGATGAAAGAAGAAGTTCAGGCTGCTTTGAAGGACATGGCCAAAAATAAGGCTCCAGGAATA
>NW_006399938.1:994635-995164 GCF_000299155.1 Elephantulus edwardii | reverse complement strand
GCACAGGACAGAGCGGAGTTTAGGGCTGTTGTACATAGGGTCGCTATGAGTCACAGGCGACTCGACGGTACATAACAACAACAACAACAACAACAACAACATATTCTGTTATATTTGAAAACCTAGAGAAAATGACCCCAAGAATTGATCTATCAATTGATGTATTTCAACAAACAGATGTTGCCCTGGACACACTACCTAAGTTGTGTTAAATAATTTGGAGGACAATCACCTAGCCAACTGATGGAAGATATTCATATTTGTCCCCATTCAAAACAAAAGGTGACTAGAGTGCGCAAATTAGTGAACCATCCATTAATATCACATGCAAGCAAGATCATGTTGAAAATTATTCAAAAACAACTGGAACATCACATCACCAGAGAACCCCAGGTGTGCAGACTGGATTTAGAAAAGGCTATATGGTACTAGGGATGTTGTTGTTGTTGTTGTTGTTGTTATGTGCCGTCGAGTCACTTGTGACTCATAGCGACCCTATGTACAACAGCCCTAAACTCTGCTCTGTCCT